>NC_135873.1:0-2500 GCF_031162955.1 Sander vitreus
TCACTTCCTGAAGGTTACCACGTGACGCAGAACGTGACGTAGCTCCGTTTGTTCCTCCACAGCGCTGCGGAGGAAGGTCTGGCTATAGTCCACCCAGCATTCCTGGATGGGTGGAAAAACGTGCTCTGGTTTATTGGCATTTCTTTCAAACCAATCACAATCGTCTTGAGCGGCGCTAAGAGCTGGACGGAGCCACGGTGCCTCTGCAAAATAGCCTCTGGAAGGAACTTGTTTTGGTGGAACGTGTGTACGTTCAAAAGTAGTTTTAGTCGTGCGACAGAAAACTCAGATTGGACAGATAGTCTAGCTAGCTGTCTGGATTTACCCTGCAGAGATCTGAGGAGCAGTTAACCATAGTCCTCACAAATCCACCGGAGGTTAGAACGCCAACACAGAGAAAAGAGGAAGGGGACGGACATCCGGACTAAAATGAGGGACATCCGACGGAATTTCTGGCGGCCCCTGAACGATCCCGGAAAAATGAAATTTCTTCAATATAGATTAAGACGATGGGCTAAACGCAGCAGAGTTGTCAAAAAATTACCAAGCAGCGAAGCAATATGGTGTCACGGGAT
The DNA here is from genome assembly GCF_031162955.1 of Sander vitreus. NCBI lineage: Eukaryota > Metazoa > Chordata > Actinopteri > Perciformes > Percidae > Sander > Sander vitreus. The sequence continues at coordinate 576 of NC_135873.1, forward strand.
CAGCCCTATGTTCCCACAGCCCTATGTTCCCACATTTCTACGAGTTTTCTTAAAATTAGGCCCTATGTTGTCTGGGTTAAGGGTAGGGTAACATTCCACCTGTAGTCCATTGCTACTGGATTGCTACTGAAATCTTAGAAATGTGGGTCATGTGAATGTAATGCGAGGAGAATAGATATTAGTGCGCATGTAAACGTAGTCACCGCGCAGTGCAAAACCCCCGATACTGCACCTGTCTGTCTGCCAGTCGACAGGTGTATCAACCAAGAGCCTGCAGCATCTCAGGACAACTCATCCAACCCGTTGGGAGTGCTTTTTTAAATCCCTAAAGTTATCTCTGACTGACAGAAAGAAGATGTTTACTGTCTGTCAGGTTTAAGAGTTTCTTCGCGCGCTTCTTTCCCTGTTTGACTGTGGCTCCTGTTGACACGCGGCTTGAATGTCAGACAGCGACGCAGGGTGTCGACGAATGCTGTTACTCATGGGGACAAAGAGTCAGGACGAAAAGAAAAGTCTAAACTTCACTTATTCATTGCAGGGGGTGGAAACGGAGTCGGAGCAGTGAGTCACATCTGAGACTCTGACGGAGATTAATGTCAGATGGAAAATAGAAATGATGACAGGCAGAGAAAAAGGATGATTAATGTTTACAGATGGGTGATAGATGTCCATAAGAAGAAAAGAGAGGCAGACGGAGGGGCGAAGAACAAGAGGGAGAGATGAAGATGAATAGATAGAGATCGACTACATTGTGTCTATACAGTATATATACTGATAATCAAATCAAAAAGGTGATGGACTGTGTGTGTGTGTGTGTGTGTGTGTGTGTATGTGTTGTCGCCTAAGATAGTTTGACAGTTAAAGTGAATCAGGTGTCTTCGTGTTTCACTGTTTGAACTGTTGTGTGTCGTAGACGTAGACGGGCGTACGTTTAGTTTTCAACGCTGGGAGGGGGACACACACATCATAACCAAATAATATAATATATTAGCTGTGCAATTCTTTTTTCATTACATTGCTGCCATGAAAAAAAGAAGCAGGGACTCGAACATCACTCGAGACAAATGCATCTGTTCCGATATTGGTGTGTAATACAAATAATCCATCTCAATAATCACCCACATGTCACTTTTTTTGCCCTGAGTCATGGGCAAGAAAGACGGCCCACGCGCAGGTGATTAGAAAGTGTGAAATAAAGTGGGATGCATTCGTTAACGCTGCTTAGCACAAGGTGCTGCTGGCATTACCTCGCTGGGACTCTGGGTTTAGATTAGATAGCTCAACGTGAAAGAAATACGTCTGAACTTTTCAACTCGTACGCGGAGGGAGGAGAAATGAGTAAGACACAACAGAGGCAGCAGAGCAGGAGAAAGACGAGAGGAGTGAGTTTAAAAGGAGAGAGAGAGAGAGAGAGAGAGCGAGAGAGGGAACAAAAAGAGAAATGATGAAAGACGAGTGGTGAAGAGTTTGAAGCAATTTTGGGGAGAACAGAGAGAAAAGGGGATGAAAGAGAGAGACTGATGTAAGCCAGTCTCTTCCTTTTTGATGTCTTTTTGTTCATCCATCCACCCATTCATTCATTCATTCATTCATTCATGCATTCATCTATCCAAAGATGAACCTACTGTGTCAATGAAAGCCAGATCCTCCATTCAAACTGCCATCCATTCATCCTTTATTTCATCTATCCATCCATTACTTCTTCCATTTACAGTGTCTGTCTTTGCACCCGCCACCTCTTTTTAATCTCTGTCCCTTCTGTTCATCCACTCTTCTATCCACCCGCACCACTACGATGCCTCCAGCTATGCTTTCACCCAGTCATTCGCGTCTTTCATCCTTCTTTCCACCGATCATTCCTTTATCTTTCAGCCTGTCTTTGAAATGTCCCTTCTATGACCCTGTCATTATAGAACTGTTTTATT
>NC_135873.1:5000-80000 GCF_031162955.1 Sander vitreus
CCACAGCCCAATGGTCCCACAGCCCTATGTTCCCACAGCCCAGTGGTCCCACAGCCCAATGGTCCCACAGCCCAATGGTCCCACAACCCAAAGGTCCCACAGCCCAATGGTCCCACAGCCCTATGGTCCCACAGCCCAATGGTCCCACAGCCCTATATTCCCACAGCCCTATGTTCCCACAGCCCAATGTTCCCACAGCCCAATGTTCCCACAGCCCAATGTTCCTACAGCCCAATGGTCCCACAGCCCTATGTTCCCACAGCCCTATGTTCCCACAGCCCAATGGTCCCACAGCCCAATGTTCCCACAGCCCAATGTTCCCACAGCCCAATGGTCCCACAGCCCTTATGGTCCCACAGCCCTATGGTCCCACAGCCCAATGGTCCCACAGCCCTATGTTCCCACAGCCCTATGTTCCCACAGCCCAATGTTCCTACAGCCCTATGTTCCCACAGCCCAATTGTCCCACAGCCCTATGTTCCCACAGCCCAATGGTCCCACAGCCCAATGGTCCCACAGCCCAATGGTCCCACAGCCCAATGGTCCCACAACCCAAGGTCCCACAGCCCAATGGTCCCACAGCCCTATGTTCCCACAGCCCAATGGTCCCACAGCCCTATGTTCCCACAGCCCAATGTTCCCACAGCCCAATGTTCCCACAGCCCAATGTTCCCACAGCCCAATGTTCCTACAGCCCAATGGTCCCACAGCCCTATATTCCCACAGCCCAATGTTCCCACAGCCCAATGTTCCCACAGCCCAATGTTCCCACAGCCCAATGTTCCTACAGCCCAATGGTCCCACAGCCCTATATTCCCACAGCCCAATGGTCCCACAGCCCAATGGTCCCACAGCCCAATGGTCCCACAGCCCAATGTTCCCACAGCCCAATGGTCCCACAGCCCAATGTTCCCGCAGCCCAATGTTCCCACAGCCCAATGGTCCCACAGCCCTATATTCCCACATTTCAAAGTGAAGTGTTACTGTTACATCTCAGTTAGGTTAGGTACTTGTAGGAATTGTGCAATAATGACAGATTCACACCTTTTTCTTTTGTTTACAGTAAATAAATAATAAACAATTAAAAATCTTAAAGTCAAGTTCATAGTCACTTTCTTTGCATTCATTTGATTCCCAATCAAGATCCACTGGTAAGAAGGGCTTTCCATTTTTAATACGTACTTAAAAACTGTTCTGAAATGCAAAATAATAGAAATGTATTCATGTGATAAAACATGCGATTAATCGTGATTAACTATAGAAATTTGGCGATTAATCGTCATTAAAAAAATGATCCATTTGACAGCCCTAGTTTTTAGTGTCTGTATATTCTCTGTTGTATGTTTAATAGTTATCGGGCCCCCTCCAAAAAGCTTTTAGTAGCTTATTTTGGGGTTCCTCATTTCACACGTTCTATATACATGATCTTTGTACCTTCTGACATGATGATGATGTGTGAATAAATTAAATGAACTCATCCTCAACACGTATGCTCATATCGTCACACATGACAAGGAATCCTCCCGAAGTAAGCTGCTTCGTGCTTCGTTTTAATCCAAACTCTAATTGATCACTGTCAGCTCCATTTTCACTCGGCTGCTTTTTTTAGTTTGTGGCTGAATGGGAAGGAGACAAAAAGAAATGGTCCCCGGGGTGACAGATTTCCAAGCAACCACAGAAACTACTAATGTAAGGGAGAACTAACAAAAGAAGAGCCTTAAAGTCAAGAAGAAGCAACGGTTTTCTGAACCGTGACACCAAAACAAATCAATTTGCCGTTTGTGTTGTTTGACGACCCGGTTGAAAAAGATCAGATTCTTTTGAAAGGATGTTTACTTTGAACAAAAGAAACCAATTTGCCCTGGCCATGAGCTGAACATTTTGTTGTTCGCAGTATGATTCCTCTTCCCTTCATGAGACGATGTTGTCTCACTTGCCCCCCCCTGAGTTAAAATGTGTTTACTTGAGAAAAATAGTCAACCGAGAAGTAAAAGCTTGAAGGTTGACTTTGGAAACAAAAGCTTGACACTCTGAGCCGTACGGTAGCTATCAGAAAAATGACATTGAACATTGGTTGTTTGTTCCAACATTACCTCTGTACAAACAAGTGACTGACCTCTTTCGTTCATGCTAATAAAGGCAAAATGCAGGGTGTGCGATTTGTAAAAAACAAAAGCAGAAGGGGGGATGAAACAAAACATGCAATAATTAAATCCCCCTTTTAATTCCCATGGATTTAGACCTGCGTCAAAAACAAAATACTTTCAACCGGGAAACCCGGCTCGTTCGTTCCTCAGTAGTGTTTTAATCCAAATCCGATCTTTTTCCTAAACCTGACAAGTCGTTTTGGTGCTTGAGTTTAACTGTCAGCACTGCATGATGCTCACTTTTTCTTGCTTAACTCCCCTTACACGGCCCCTAAAAGGACCATCATCTGGCGGTCAGGCTACCGGAGTGGCTCTGGGCAGATCCAATAGTTTTAAACTTCAACAGAGTACCCACCTTAAAGGAAGTTAACACTTGTCAATGGAGAGTGGCCAGACTCAATGTACAAATGAAATGTACCAAAGTCTGGTAGGACCAGGTTAGGGATATGTAGACCAGAAAAGGGTAAAGGGGAGTGACCGTGGCTGGCGGGGTAACCCGTAAAACGCTTCGGGAGAGATCCTTGTCGATTGTGCCGATGGTGCCGATTGTGCCATTGGATGGCTGCGTGTTGAAAAGGGGAATTTTTTGGGGCAGTTTATCTTTATCCGAACTGAATGTCTAAGAACAAGGAGGCCGCAGTATCCCATCTTGTACAGTAGTCAACGTTAAAGTCTTTTGACTTGACTTCTCACTTTTAGATTCCATGTGTGAACGCAACACGAGTGTTTCTTTGTTGTAAATGGCTGCAGGCTAATTAAATTTGTCAAGTAATGTATCAGTACTTAATTTTAGACTTTTAACAAGGAAAACAGAGCCCTGATTTGACAGATTGAGACCAATTATAAAACACGGTTGAGGAGTTAGTATGCCGAATGTTTGTTCCTTGAAATGGTAAACCCTAACCCTGACACTCATAGAAAGTTTGTGCTGTTTACATCAAACATTCAGCCAAAAGTTGCTGAATAATTATCCTTTCTGTGTGTATGTGTGTGTGTGTGTGTGTGTGTACGCAAAAGTAATTTAAAGTAGCAGCATCCAGTCTGAAGGGATGATTCATCTCTTCGTCTGAGCCAGCAGGACACACAAATACTCAGGGATAATTCTGTCTTCACTTGACATGCCGGAGAAATAGAGAAAATAGTGTTTTGCTTCAACAATTTTTCTCTTTGATGAGAACGTGTGGATACAAGTAATGAGCACATCAAATGTTTTCAAGACACGGTAACTCAGTCGGAATAGGAGAGTGGGAGGTATCAAGGTTCCCAGAGTGCAGTGCATGAGTTAATTAACAATTAGCAGGCAAGTTGTACTCTCTCAGAACAACTTCTTCCCCTGAATCTGGGATCTCGTGATGACGTATTTTATTAGACGGATTGGCACAGATCTTTATATCTGAACTGTTTGAAGGCGAGGCCCTACCTGAAATCCGGAGCGCTCTACGGATCCACTAAGTCAGCGGTTCTCAAACGTATCACTTCAAAGGTCGGAATTATTTCTAAGATTAGGGGTCTGGAACAATTGGCAATGAAAAAAACAAACATTTAATCACCTTACATTTACATTTTTAAGCAACAAACATTCAAGTTGAGGGCTCGATGTAGCCTACATTTTACTCTGGTATCCCACAATGCAATGTGGTCGTGTTTTTCCGGAAGAGAAGAAGAAGCAGAAGGACCCGCGGAAACCCACAGCTCTTTTGCCTTTTGTCAAGAATGAGTAATTTATACATGTTTTAACATCATTTATTCATGACTAACGGAGGCTATCGGCCACTTGGAAGTTGGAACAAAGAAATGAAATAAGTCCTCCAGAGGCCAGCCTCCGTTTCACCTCCTCAGCATCTATTTTCGCGCTAATCGAAACGCATCACCTGACCGCTCATTTACCGCGCAACCCAGACCGCAAGCCCGAGCCCGTGTAAAATGATAGAAATTAAGACTGACCCGTCGGGTTCGGACAAAGATCTTCAGCTCTAATAGTGAGTGAGTGAGTGAATGAGGGAACAGTTTCCAACACAGTCATTGCCTTGTTCTTAGTTCAACAGTTCAGACACTTCCTGTTGGTGTACAAGGCCTGTTATATACCATGTATTGAATTCGAACAAAGAGATGTCTGACTTTGCTCTCCTCTCCTGCATGAACACGACTCACTCACCATTATATAAGCCGTGCAATTTTAAAACATGTAACAGCCTTCACAGTGGCTTGCTTCACAATGAACACTGAGCATTTGATTTCTCCTCTAATCCCACAAAACACCCACTTTCCTGGACTGCCGCTCCGTGTCCTGCGCCAACATCCTGTTTTAACTGGAGCTCCGTCAAATCAGTCCCGAACACCATCGACATTCTCGTTTCCTTGGTTGGTCTGCATGTTTTATCCCACTCACGACACTCAACCTGAATCTATTTTTCTACGGCTGCTGGATCTAAAAAACATCAATGCTTTTGGGAAATGGTCAGCAACAAACACAACTGGTAGTTAATAGGGGTGAGGGAAAAAAAAATCGGATTCACGTATGTATCGTTAGGGTTAGGGTTAGGGTTAAAAAATAAATGTTACCATGATTCTCCTAGATATTTTCTGTTTATATGGTACCGCTGACGGTGACTACATCATATATGTTTCCAGCAAAACAGAGCGAAAGTAGAAAAAGCAGAAAGTGCATGTTCTGTTGTTCTTTAAAAATGAATGAATGAATGTCAGACTGACTGACTGACATGTGATGTTCATTATAGTTAACAAGAAATCCCAGATGAAAGTTCATTCTACAATTATGCACAGCTTTTTATGACCACCCTCCACCCTATGGCGCAGTGATGCTCAAAGCATATATATATATATATATATATATATATATATATATATATATATATATATATATATATATATATATATATATATATCATACACACATACCTATACTAATATATAAAGATATAAATACCATACCCACATACATATATGTAAAGAAAAAATAAGAAAACTAAATATATATACATGTATACATGCACACACACATAAAAGCCAAAAAGCATAATATGAGCACTTTAAAGTCAGACATGATTTGTAGAAAACGACAAGCTAATTTGTGCAGCGTGATTAAAAGGTGGAAGGAAGCAAACTGTGCAGGAGTGAAGGTGAAGCCTGAATGCACCTCCGAAAGCTGCAGAGAGGAGTGTGTGTCATTGTGTTGATGGCCCCTCACTGAAAGAGGAGTTCAAAAGCAACGGCAGTGCCAAACGTCTGTGATAGAACGTCCTGACCAAAAGGCACGGCCAACAAAATCCCCTCTTTAGAGCAGGACTTGGCAGAGCTTGGAGACAAACACTGGGACGCCGTCCCCTTTTGTTATGAGTGAAAGACAAAACACAGTTCCAGTCCGTTTAACTGGGGATGATGGACTTTTCTGCTTGGCCGAATGTGTTCTTTCTATTCAAACACAAAAAACAGCAGACTACAACTCGGACTTACAGAGTGTAATTTTGGGCTATGTTCCCACAGCCCTATGTTCCCACAGCTCTATGTTCTCACACTTCTAAGATGTTTTTTTAAAATTAGGCCCTATGTTCCCACATTTCCTTTTTTCATAAATTTGTATCAGATTTTATCCCCCTTTCTCCCAATTTGGTAGCCAATTACACCCAACCTATTATCCAGTAGCAATGGATTACAGATGGAATGTAACCCTAACCCCTAACCCTGAAATGAAATGTGGGACCATAGGGCTGTGGGAACATAGGACTGTGGGACCATTGGGCTGTGGGACCATAGGGCTGTGGGAAGATAGGACTGTGGGACCATTGGGCTGTGGGACCATAGGGCTGTGGGAACATAGGACTGTGGGACCATTGGGCTGTGGGACCATAGGGCTGTGGGAAGATAGGACTGTGGGACCATTGGGCTGTGGGACCATTGGGCTGTGGGACCATTGGGCTGTGGGACCATAGGGCTGTGGGAACATAGGGCTGTGGGACCATTGGGCTGTGGGACCATAGGGCTGTGGGAACATAGGGCTGTGGTAACATAGGGCTGTGGGACCACTGGGCTGTGGGACCATTGGGCTGTGGGAACATAGGGCTGTGGGACCATTGGGCTGTGGGACCATTGGGCTGTGGGAACATAGGGCTGTGGGAACATAGGGCTGTGGGACCATAGGGCTGTGGGACCATTGGGCTGTGGGACCATTGGGCTGTGGGAACATAGGGCTGTGGGACCATTGGGCTGTGGGACCATTGGGCTGTGGGACCATAGGGCTGTGGGAACATAGGGCTGTGGGACCATTGGGCTGTGGGACCATTGGGCTGTGGGACCATAGGGCTGTGGGAACATAGGGCTGTGGGAACATAGGGTTGATCCCGTAATGTTCAGCTTTCCATATGAGAGGAGCTGCTGAGGACAGATACATAAAACTCTGCATTCAGGACATGAAACCTGCTCATCCTTTGAATAATTGGAACAAAATTGTACAAGTCCTCCAAACTAAACAGTGTAGGTTGTTTGTTCCTCCCCTCTAATACGACCCACAGGAGCGTCTTCCACCCTTATACCTAAACCAGAGAATGTAACGTTTGCGCTTTTAAACACGTCAACGTTGTGAAGGAGTCGCAGTTTGGTTAGGTCTAGGCACAAAAAATACATAGTTAAGTTTAGAAAAGACAGTGGTTTGGGTTAAAATCAGATGTTACTTCACTTCCTGAAGGTTAAGCAAGTGACGAAGAACATGACGTAGCTCTGTTTCTTTTCCGTAGAGCAAGAAAATCTAAACCTTGACATTTACACGAACCCCTGTCTCCTGGGTGAAAGTCCTACGTTTGTTTGCCTCCTTACAAGGAACTCTGCACTCTTACTTAATTATTACTAATCATATTTCTCTGTATCTGTATATCTGTATCAGTGTCTCTGTGTCCCAACCGGCAGCGGCAGATGGCCGACCACCAAGAGCCTGGGTCTATCCGAGGTTTCTGCCTAAAAGGAAGTATTTCCTCATTTTTCTGTCTCTGCAGCAGCAGCAGCTCGAAGAGTGGGAGAAGTGAAGATGGTTTCATGGAGGAAGATATGCATTTGATTGGTTTCCCTCTTGGGAAATGATTGCACATAATAACAGCACAGGCAGTAACCGGTAATTTCGCCGATCAGTTTCACCATCGCCCGTGTAAGTTTCCTAATTTTCTGCACTTTAAAATGGTCGGCCTTCTCCACCTCCCACCGCCTCTCAGAGGGATTCAGACCCACGCACACACTTCTGGGTAAAGAACGCAAAGTCTCAGTAGACATGAGTGGGAAACACACACACACACACACACACACACACACACACACACACACACACACACACACACAGATGTCTAAGAGTGAAACTCCAGAGCCAGAAAAGTGAGAAGAAGTCATTGAACCCCCCTCAGATTGCTTTCCTTCTCGCTCCTCTCTTAAAGCGTAACTCTCTCGCCAAAATGCAACCTAGGGTCTTTTTGTGAACATACCAGAGTCCAACTTTCGTTTAAAAGCATATTTAGGACGGAAGCGCCACTTTTAAGATTGACCGTATTTTTGTTTTCGGGTCAAATGGCCTTTTGAATGGGAGTGCTAGGGGCACTACTATGATCGCATCAAAATCACTATTTTTAAAACACTATAAAGGCTCGACACAACATGAGACTTTGCTCTAAGTATCACCAGGGGCTCTACACCTTAACGGAAGCATTGAGAACATTGTTTGTGTACACAGAGTTTAGTAAAAAGAAAGGTTTTGAACAACTCACTTCAGCAGTTGGTTTTTCCACTTGCCAGTCAAAAAGTGTTGATCTCCGAATGCAACATAACAGGGAGGAGAGTAAAGATGGAAAGCTCTTGAAGCTTAGTTCCATATAAATGCACGGCTAATTTGTTGTTTTGTCGTTAGTGAAAAACAATACTGACCTAGTAGTTGAAAAAGGAGCCTCATATAAGAATGACATTTCCTCCTATGGAGTCCGTTCATTCGCATTCGGAGATCGATACTTTTTGACTGGCAAGTGGCGCTTCCGTCCTAATTATGCTTTTAAATGAAAGTTTGACTCGGGTACATTCACAAAAAGACTCTAGGTTGCATTTTGGGCGAGAGTTTTTACGCTTTGAGGCCCTGACACACCAAGCCGACGGCCAGGGACTAGTGGCGACGAAGGCCGACTGTGGTGTCGCCCCATGTCGGCCCTCGTCGGCCCTCGTCGGCCCTCGTCGCGTTTGTCTGGGCCAAAGATTAGCAGTGGAACACACCGCAGAGACTACAGCCGACAGCCGAGTGCAATGTACGTTCTGCACCTGCGTGAGAGGAAATAACTCTCCATACCAGCAGGCGCCGGTAATCTATTCGTCACTTAACAAGGGAAACCAGATACCGTTGCTATGATACCGTCAAGAAAACGTTTGCTCGATCAGCGGCAGAACCGAACAGAGCCTACAGTCCCTCTGCTTCACTCCCCGCCGGGAAGACAGCGGACAACGGGAGATGGCTAACCAGACTGTGCCTCTACCAGGTACCTTTTTTCATAACGGAAAACCAAAAAAAGCGAGTAGAGTCACAGAAAGTGTTCGCTCCCAGGCTCCCCCCCCCTCTCTGTCAAAGCCCAAAAAACCCAGGTGAACAGGTGAAGCCAACCAACATGACCACTCAAACCGCGATGAAAACGGCCACCATCTACAATATAAGTGCACAAAACAATAATCAACAAACAATATAAATGAGACCTTAAACAACACACAATATGTGGCTCCTACAGGTACCATGTAACGGAAAAACGCCATTAGATGCGGCAGTAAAACAGTATGGGGAAGGCCAAATTGTGGTCCGAAACGTTGCGTGCCTTACTTGCAGTGTTAAAGTATTTTTCCGCAGCATCAACTGGTTGTGCGGACTTTACCTTCAGTAAAACGGTATGGAACGGTCCCCCTCACTTCTGAAATTACGGCTACGCCCCTGTAGGTATGAAATACAAAAATAAAAGTTACAGTGCAGTGTACGAAATTAACAAACAGATGTAAAACTCAGCTCTCGCTTCACAAAAGCCCAGCTGAGCCGAGCTGCGGAAAGAATAGAGTATTAGAGTCTGCCCCAGGGGGGGTCAAACATCTCTAATGTCTCACATTGGATCTTTGGAGAAGGTGAATATATATTGTGTATACTTTAAATCCAATCAGAGGCGAGCACAGCTAATGGATTGCTGAAGGGAATTTACACAATAAGAGGAGAGAAGCAGGCCGCACTTATTAATAAAATGGATATATTACCTAACCACCCCAGCTGGGAGACATCCTGCCATCAAAAGAACTTCTCATGAATAATAATAATAATAATAATAATAATAATAATAAACAGCAAAGATATTCAGTGTGTGTATGTTAGTCTTGAAGGACAAATGTGGAATTAATGTAAATGTTGAGTTAAAAATGCCTCTTTAATGTGAAGAAAGTAGCATTTCTATACCTGGGGACATATGGGGAGCTGAACGGGAGGAAGAAAAAGAAGTATGGCAGATTTTCACATAACAAGCAATTATAAATTAAATAAAGTGCCCTGGAGCTTTACGGCTATTAATGGATCAGCTGGAGGATGCCCTTGACTGATTAGGAAAAGGCCGACACTACCTGCTGGTTATAAATTAAAGGAGCTGGAGGCAACCTCGCAGAGACGGCCACATTCAGATTTGCAAGCTACGTATATGCAGATTACAAATTACAGCATCGCTGTGTGTCAAAATTACAGGCTGTCATGAAGCATTCGTACATATAGCTGTGAAAAGTAAAGCTCTGTAACTGGTATGTATTCCACGTATTTATTACTGTTAGCAGCACATTGACTGCTGCTGTATAAGAGCGTGAAGATCCTCGTAGGTAGGAGGTGGGGGGGGGGTGTTTGGCTCCTAAAACACAGAGCTTTCTAGAGGGGGAGCAGAGTTCATGTCTGACTCCAATAAAAGACCTATATATCCCCGCGCATTCGTTAAATTGGTATTACATTGAGCCTAAGCACAAGCTAAATAAGACGATAAGATAAAGTCAAATACATTTGTTGTAATCAGTCAAGCGTCGGAGTCACAATACACAGATCTGTGGGATCACAAGGCACGCAGAGACTAAGTTTCCCTAGCAACACACAAAAAGCCGGAGCCGGTCCACGTATCTCTAGACTGTCAGACCTTGTGAGTGCCGATCTATTCTTCCCCTCATCTGTTATACTTTCTTTCTCGGGCCCCCTCTCGTTCTCCAGCACGGGGACTGTTATCTTAACACAACACACGCCAGGGTCGAGGCCATTGTATTATGTCTCGTCCTCATTTGCTCTCACTCGAAGCGGTACATTCTGTTCCTGTTTCATTTGCTATTGTTACTCATTGTAGTTTGCTCGAGGCCACTGTGACCCTCTTATATTTACCGCTTAAGCTAAACCATCTGTCCGTCAGAGTTTCCTTTATCCGGAGAACCACCGTCTCTATGACAGCACACAATAAGCATACACCAAAACACACTTGGTCTCTTATGGAAACCTTTTACATTCTTATTATATTTATCTGCAACTAGTAAGAACATTATTCTACAATGTCCCAGAAGAAGTTAAGGAGAAAACACAAGACTTTCACCCAGGATAGTTGAAGGGGCGCTTTTTGCTCGCAGGTTTCTCTATAGAGCTCCCCCTACAGCTTCGGAATATTTGGCAGCTCCTATGTTTACTCGTGTCTGACTCCTCGCTCGGTCAGTCTGCCGTTTCCTCTTTCTCTGTTCCTCCGACAACGCTTTCCTAGCTTTCTGCTTCTTTTTTGCCGGCTCAGCCATGACGATAGTGTGAAAAACTCCATCGCTACCTTGTTAGCCGGTTCCTGAATGGGCGTATGTGTGCAGTGCCCTGAAGCAATTTGTATCATCGCGAGGCCTGATATCACGCGATACGTCCTGACGCTGAGGCCTGAGCTGTGGCGACTCGCCGGCCCAAAGTTGCGAGGGTGGTTTTTCAGCTCACAGGCGCTATGGGGAAGCGAGACAACCACCATTCAACTCCATAAAAAGTCATATAAACATGCTAATGACTCCGAAGCTGTTCAGTTATGGTAAATTAAGCAAAAAAAAAAATGCATAGTTCCCCTTTAAGGAGAAAACACAAGACTTTCACCCAGGAAACAGGTGTTCATGTCCCGGGAGTACTACTAAAGGGGACCGGTGTTGTAACCCAAACCACAATCTTTTTTCCATCTCAATCTGCATTTGACATGCAAGCAAACGTCGACTTTCTCTGTCAATCAGGAGATTTTATGTATATTTATAAAGGAAACTAACCTTTAGGATGTGTCTTACATCGCTCTCTCAGTATAGGAAACAATCTCAAGGTCGGTCTGTTCTCTAGGTTCCTGTTTTGAAACTAAGCTGCTAAAAAAACATATTTTTCTTTAAATGCAGCTGGATCTGAAACTGGGTGTGAATTGCCGAGGGGGATTGGGCAGGATTTCACCCTCTCTGCTTTTGATATCTCTCCCCTGTGGTCATTCATTTCTTATCCTTGGTGGGTGATAAGACCAAATACTAGGTACAAAACGACATAGTTCAAGAGACCAGACGTTTTTTTTTATTTCATCCCCTTCTTGGGATTTGAACGGCTGCATTTTCTTCCTTAAACGACTCATGATGCGCGGCCGAAATCTGTGACAAGATGTTCTGTGTCAGAGTTTGTTTGTCGAAAACAAAACTCAAACCATCTGCGCATTTCTCCGTCTGTCAGTAGGAAGAATGGAGTTGAACGATTCGGCTGCGTTCGTCCGCTGATTCTGATGTCTGAAGTTGGATTAAGATCCGTATGCAGCCCGGTGCTCAGGGCGGCGGGAAAGATCTATAACCAACATCAAAGTCAGTGGACAAGCTGAATAGTACATGGGGGATATTACAAACTGTTTTTCATCTCTCTCTCTCTCTCACACACACACACACACACACACAATGCTCTGATAGGTTGAGAGCCCAACTGGTCAAAGACGCAGTTCAAAGTGTATTGATTGATGTTTGCAGAGAGTAGATTAAGTGTGTTGAAATGTGTCGGATGCATTTTACTGTAGGGTTTGTACATGTCTGTTCACTTGTTCGTGCATGTTTCTGCACATCTCTGTACATTTCTGTGTCGGTGTGTGTATGCGGTGAGAAATTATTGATGTTTTCTCGGCTGCCCCCCGGCGACGGACCCGACCAGTTTCATGCCGAGCCGAGCGAGCCTGAAGCGACAGCAGCTTAGAGCCTCAAATCTGACAGACTCAAAACAGGGAGAAAAGAAAAAAAAAAAACTCGCCGGAGGGAACTTGCAGGACACGAGGGTAGGGGGTGCAGCTATGACGTCTAATTCCTTTGCACAACAAGTGTGACTCTGACAAAAAAAAACATCAGACCAAACAAACTGATAGCTGGTTCCACAGAGGAGAGTCGTTCGTCTGCACACAATGCCATGACACAGAGCTAGTTTAAAATTGGCAAAGTATCCATTTAAGTTTACGCTATATTTACAATATTTTCAGAGCTTTACCTTGCTGTCAAGACAGCCATTTACGACGGGGAACTGAAGCTGTTATCTATGCTCTCACTAACAATAAAGGAAGTCACCCAATACCACTAACAAACTAAGCGATGGAGGCAACAGTACAGCAGCCACTCCTGTGTTCGGCGAGATAAAATGACTGAATGAAAATGGGGAAGTGAAGCCGTCATCTCTGCTCTCTTCAAAGCCACCAGACTCCTTTATGACAAAAACATTTTACCTCAGGGAACACTGTTTTTGTCAAAGGAGTCTGGTGGCTTGGAAGAGAGCAGAGATAACGGCTTCAGTTCCCCGTCATAAAGGGCTGTCTGACAGCAAGGTGAAGCGCTGAAAATGGCCTAAATATAGCGTCTACTTAAACTGATATAGATGTTTTTAGCTGTCTAAAATGTGTTTAGCTGCTGCCCCCGTCCACAGCAGGACATTGCTTAGCTTCTGTGTCGGTACTCCTGACATTTAATGTGCCATGTTGACGCATTTCAAGCTTGCTTTATTTTACGCCCCCCATTGTCATTCACATAGCTTAGCCGACCTGTCACGTTACAGTTACAGTGTGTTCGCTGTGACTCAGCTGGTCGAGTCTCCAGAGGCTGGTTTTAGAACGTAAGAGACGTCTCCTGTTTCAACAGCCAATAGAGAAGTCAGCTACAAACTATAGAAATAAAATTACCCATAATCCATTTTATTTCTATGTTACAAACAGCTGGTCGAAATGGCAGAGCCTCAACGACCGTCCGAAAGCACGGTAACGTTATATGGTGGAGCGATGTAGAGAGTGACTGAAGAGAGAGAGAGAGAGCCCGGCGGTGTTAGAAGAAAGCCGTGAATCAGAGAAAAAAAAACGCGTTTTCGCTGATTCATCAAGTGTAACTGTAGCAAGCATCTCACTTTCACTAACGTTATCCACATTCATATTTAGACAAAACAAATGATGTATCCAGCTACAAAAAAGCCTAAAAGTCGAAAGATAGAACATGTCATCTTGTCATGGATAGGAATGTTTCATTGGTGTGAACTGGCAGGTTTCAGAACGCCGCAGACCGGCGCGTTGCAAGAAGTTGCAAGTTTCAACTCGTCTCGTCGCGAATCTTTGGCCTTAACTGGGCTTTAAGTAGGACTCCCGGGACACGAATAGGCATGGGTCTCGAGATCCAGTTCTACTAAGGACCCGGTTCCAAATTTCTAAAAACCTGAAAATCAATAAGGTCCGAGCTTATCGATACTGCTATCGAGACGAGTGGATCATATAACGTTATGTCTACAAATAGATACGTGCGAGAACCGGAAAGATTATATACAAGCACAGTGTGTGCGTAAAGACCATAGTAGGTAAGGACTGGCCTCGCCACCGCAAATCACTGAAAACATAGTTGGACTGGCTACTGCGAGCACCGCCCTGTGGGCCGCTTGATAAGCGCATTAAAACTAAAACAGCGGCAGAGACAGAGAAGAAATCAAACAGTCAGAGACTCTCAGTTTTTCCAATAAAAGCAATAATAGTTCTTCGTCTTCCCACCAAACAACAGAAAAGTATCGATAAAGACTCGGATCGTTGAGCAGTCTCAGAAATGGTGTCAATATCAAACAAAATTAACGACCCCCCTCTCTAGACACGAACACCCGTTTCCTGCCGACTGCAGAGATGTTGTAGCCTGACGAGCCAGACCCACATCCAGATGTTGGGCCTGGAAACTCACCATTGGCAGGGCTCAATCCGAGGGGCGGGATCAACGGTTGCCTTTCAAATTCCCTCTGCACGCAACAGGATAGCGCTACAACCAACCAGAGCAACGCTAGTTGATAGATTCAACTTTTGCCGTATCCGGTCGGCAAAACTCCGAACACATCTTCCTTTTTTAAGAATAACTTCAGTGCCGTTTTTTGTTCTTTTCTCAAAGAAAACTCCAAGTCTTCCAGAGTCGTGGCCAAAGCTGATTCCAAAGGCCGCTGTTCGCCAGCAGCAGCAGCCATCTTCTTTGTTTTCAAGTAGCAGGGAACTCACGCGGAACCGCCGTAACTCTGCCGTCATTATGCTAAGCCCCGCCCACCGACTCTATACACGATGTGATTGGCCTGACCAGAGTTTGGCTTTTCCAGCTCGCAAGCCAACGGAGAGTTGCTAGACTGACCCTGGCTGCAAATGACATTTGCTGCCGCTAGGGTGCGTCTAGATTACAAGTGTGATGGATAGCAGGAAACAGATTTAGGCTGAAGGCTAAAACATGGAAACCAGCATGCAGTCAGGATTCAGACAACAGCTGCCGGGGACAGAAACATTAGTGTGGTTTCCATCATGCATTTATCACTGATTCATACTGGACCGGTGCTAGACTAGAAGGCCAGCTTCTTTCCTTGGCATTTATTCTACTTTGAATCACTGAAAACACATTTGTTCTTGTTATATGTTGACAGTCAGATGAGCTGTGATAGAAAAGAGAGCGATGTAGCAGTGAAACCTGCGACTGTGTGACCTACATTTCAATACGCCATTGCAATAAATCAATTTCACTGCAACAACCATAGATCAAACTCATGCCAGCATCAGAGGCTGAACATCAGTTTATTCAATTTCCCCCGACAGCCTGCTGTTCAACACGTCAGAAATCTCCAGGATCTGAGGTTAATTTCTCCGAACCAGTGATCCGGTTAGATCCAGTTGCGGATTCCCACGTGACAATTGAAGCTCAATAAATTGGTAACTAGAACCTCCAACTAAGAAATAATGATTGCGTGGGAATTAAAAAGGATTTGACAGATTGATTGTCCACAGTGCGTCTTTGTCTTTGTCTCGGCATGTTTCAGGGTTGTAGCAGATTATAGTTGTGTTTGAATCACTTCTGTGATGTTTATAACGTGTGTTTAATCAGGTGGATGTCAGTGTCTTTAAAATGTCTCTCTTATCTGAGAAAAGGGTGTATTTAGGACAGGATGTGTTTACTGAAAGGCTGAAAGGCATCGGAGGCCAGGTAGGATAAAGAATGCACCCGAAGTGCAGATCAAATATTTGACACCGTATTGGTAATCTCTGTCTTGCAGGTCTGTTACTAATCTCTTCTCTTCATTCAGGCTTTTGTCTGGCTCTTTCGCATTGAGTTTTCCCACAGAAAAAAGGGCACTGGAGCAGCAGTTTGTCACTGTAAAAACCAAGTGAACACAAAAACAAAATGAAATGAGTCAGTTTATAAGTTAGCAGTAGAAGAACTTTGCTTCATGTATGTGTGACCTCGTTGTAGATGAGATCGTCGTTGGGAAGTAATTCAATTGGATTTACAGCTAAAGCACGTTTTAAGAGAACAACAGTAGATGATCTTGTGTGTGCTTGTAGTGTACTACCTCGGGTCCGATCTTGGCACCCGGCGCAGCGCGAAGCCCGACGCAAGTGTCTTTGCTAGTTTAAGACCGATGCAGTTGTCAGTTTCCCGTCCAGCGCCCGCGTCGTTTAAACAGCAAATGCACATGCGCCCATCTGTGCGCCCATGGCCGTGCTGGTCTTACAGGGAGGTGTGTTCAGGTGCATTCTGGGCGTGCTGGTCTTACAGGGAGGTGTGTTCAGGTGCATTCTGGCCGTGCTGGTCTTACAGGGAGGTGTGTTCAGGTGCATTCTGGGCGTGCTGGTCTTACAGGGAGGTGTGTTCAGGTGCATTCTGGGCGTATTGCTTGAGGCAGCGGGAAGTGATCGCACCATTGACCAACAAAAACCTGGTATAAAGCAATAGTTAATAACGCAGCATTTCATTCTTATTTTAACAGAGCATTAGTAAAATGCTCCTAGGCTTATGTACAGCGTGCGCACACTATGCTTGTTACACACACAGGGACGCACAGCAGCACACAAATATGCAAAAGATTACAAATAAAAATATTACGGTGCAAATCCTCCATCATAACAGCAATGCTCCAAGGTCCAAACGCGCCTGGCTTTTAAAGGGAATGGGAGATGATCTCTGATTGGTTGATTGCATGTTACGCCCAAAACACACCTCTGATTAATGAAGACACTAAGTACAACCCTTTTGAACCATGCGCCTGGCGCACGGACCCTTCTTTCCGCCGTCAAACTAGCAAAAGTGGATTTGGACACGCCGTAAACGCACCTGCGCCAGGCGCTTCACGCCGTGCGCCCAGATCGTTAAAATAGGGCCCTTCATCTTTCATACTCTGACAGCTCCCATTCAGGATATTTTGTGGCCCCATATGACATTTCAACAGCATGAGCCTTTTTGAGGGTAAAGTGGATGTGACTTACAATCGAAACACAAGAGAAAATGTACATTATACACAATGAAATAAGAAATAAGTTACATTTTCATGATTGGTGTCCATGAGATTCATGTCCACATATCAGATGACTAAATCAGGTTCTCGGCTTATTGAGTAAAGCAGTACAACTTGAATTTTAGAGCAATAAAAGGCTTCCGACAGACTGACAGAAAGAATAGTTATAATAATAATAATAATAGCCAGTTTTTCTGTATTTGTCCAATTTATTTCAGGGACTGAGTGAGGATTTGGACCGGGCGGTGGGTCAGTCAGCCAACCGGTGTTGTTATTGTTACATGTTGTCACTGTTCAATGATTGTGACATTTGATTTGAGCCGCTGCCAAAGCATTGTCAATTGTCTGGTTTGTTTGTTTGTTTGTTTGTTTGTTTGTGTGTGTGTGTGTGTGTGTGTGTGTGTGTGTGTGTGTGTGTGTGTGTGTGTGCGTGCGTGCATGTGTGTGTGCTCCTGTACGTCTATCTTTGTGAGGACCAGTTTGAGACTTGGAAAGTAAGGACAGTTTTAGAAATTGAGGATGTTTCTTTTGAAAGAAAGGGCATTTTTGAAAAGTAAAGTGACGCAAAGACATTTCGGGGAGTGAGGACATTTTTTTAGAGTGAAAATTCTGAAAAGTAAAGTCATTTTTGAGGAGTCGGGAAGTTGGGTCTGGACTTGATCCGTCGTGGAGCAACTATGATCGAACCGGAGCTGTTCGGACCAATCAAACTGTCAGGGCGGGCTTTACACGATGATGGACAGATGATCAACAATAACATAATCAAAGACATTTTGGAGTGAAATACATTTTTTTTAAAGCTATATTGCGCAACTTTTTTATATTAATGAACAAAAGTAAGACATTTATTTGGAATGCAAAGAAATGTTGGACTTTTTTTTAAAGTGAAAACTATTTTGGAAAATGAAGATGTTTTATTTGAAAGGAAGCAAGGTTTTGAAACCATTTTGGAAATGAGGACATGTTCCAACTGATCTGGAACAAATACACAATGTGTACAAAGTGTAATTGTGGCATTTAGCAGATTTGATACTGGCAGACACATTTGTTGAGTACTTTCCATAACATTTAGCAGCACTGTGTGTCTGTAGCCTGTGTCTGTCAGTGTGAGTGATTGCCAGACTTTTAACAGAATGAATACAGATGGGATGACATGTTGTTTCCTTGGCAGTCTCTCTCTGGAGGACAGACTTGTGTCGATGAGTGGCAGCTGCGTAAACGGAAATCTCAGACCTCTCAGTGTCTCCTTGATGTCAGAGAGGAGGTTGAAGTGCTGCTGCAAATGTTCACACTGGAAGCATCATCGCAACAGTGGAAATCTGTCAGGAAAGAGAAACGGAAACCTTTAGCAGCAGGAAACGGTTGTTACTTGAGCTTAGTGAAGATGACGTGTGTGTGAAAGTTGGAAAAATATATAACATTTTAGATCCAGTCTGTTTTCCAAAGAAAACAACCCCTTGTTTGTTTGTTATTTTTTATATTTAAGTAAAAAGACCCAGATGAAACCTAATCTTTACATGGAGGACACAAGATAATTTAGTAATTATAATATGACCGCATGGTAAACCTACGAACTTACAACTAAATGTCATTGTATTTTGCTGGCTTTATTGTAAACCCATGTAAAAAAAACTCCAATAAATAAACAGTTTTGAAGAATATTTTGGTTAATATAGTCTTTTTGATTAAATCAGAGGGAAACTTTGAGAAGAAAGATAATGGAACGTTCTCCATGCTACAATAATAATAGTATTAAGGCTTGTCTCTGTGTACACATATTCTAGAAAAGTATAATTTGGGCTGTGGTATTTGTGTCCCCTTTAAAAAAAAATGCTCGAGAAGTGTTTTCTATTGTCTCCCCAAACTGTTAAATGAAGTCTTATCGTAGCTGCATAAATGTGCTTTTCAACCCTTTCATATCCCTTCAATCAATTTATCACTGCAATACATGGAAATAAATGGAAAACACATTGACATATGTGATTGATGTTTCCAGAATGGCAATCTGAGCGCTACAACAAAACCAATTTTCTCTGCTGGGTAGATATTTTGCATTCAATTACATCCTTCGATGTTAATCAGATATGACATGAACACAAGTACAGCACAAAGCTCTTAGGAGCAGCTTACACTGTACCGGGGGAACAGTAATACACCTCGGAGAGAGCTGCAACCTGTCCTGCTGGGAAGAATGTAAAATGGACATTTGCTCGTTGAAGGCTACGCTATTACTCAGTGTAAAGACTCAAGTAAAAAAGTGGAATATATATATTGTATACTTTTTTTACATTGGATTTCATTTTCTGTTCATATTTAAGGATACGGCGCAAAATCTCTGAGGCTTTGCCTTCTCTTTCTTCTTATTTTTACATATGGTACTTAACTTTAAGGCTGCTTTCACAGCTGAGCAGTTTGGTTCGTTTTAACTAGGGCTGGGTTTCGCCAATGATTCCCCAAATTGATTCAGTTCAAAGGTCCCTGATTGGATTCAATCGCTGATTTGATTCAAAAATTTCAGTGCCAATAACAACTTACCTTGGACATATAAGAGATTCTCAGAGAATTTCTTCTGTAAATTGTACAAGCAAGAAGCAACCCTCAGATATTTTATAAGGCACCAGGTTAATGTTTACATTAAAGGACAATTCTGGTGCAAAGCAAACCTAGAGGTTATTAACAGATGTGTACCCACTCTGTTGCTCTCTGGGACATGTTTTCATGCTAATCGAATTAGTTTTTAGCTTGAAAGATGCTAGCGCGGACCGCCAATTAGCTTACAACGCTAGTATTCGGGGCACAGGGAACGTAAAAACAAATCACTATTCATACCACTAAAAAGGCTAAAAATATCACCAAACTTCAACAGTAGCATAATGAGGGTCCCAACATGTTAACCGAAGCATTGGGAACTTTGTAAGTGTACAGACAGTTTATTGAGCGAATAGCTGCTGGAGCTCAGTGAAAGGGCTACGAGAGAGACAGCGCTACCGGTAGTCAATGCCGCAACACAGCCTCGTACTTCGGGAAACTGGTGGTGTACCTGCGGACATTGTGAAGCTATGGCCACCCAACAGGAGTGTCTGTGTTGCAAGGAGTGGGACCTGTTGCGTCGCGATGCCCAAGAGATGCAGTGTTTTGTACAGTCTGAAGATTTCCCCTCTCTGGTAAACAGGGCTGTACTTGAAACTTTTTCGACGACCCAGACCGGAGGGACCAGATGGACAGTTATCCACTGAGTAAGTACACTAGACAAGTTATGCAGAGTGCGATTATTTCAGATATATTGAGCAAATTGCTTTTGATTTTAGTTTGCATCGCCAGCTGTAAGTCATGACTGGTTTCCAAGACGGCGGCGGCATGTAAACACGAACGCGAGTGTCTTTATAATCTATCTTTTCAATAAACTGTCTGTACACTTACAAAGTTCTCAATGCTTATGTTAGACATTAAAAGATCCATTTCTGGATTTTAACAATAGATATCAGATCACTCAAACAAAGATGGGTTTTAATTGGAGAATAGATCATTTTAACCCAGCTCTAGTTTTGGAGTGTTTGGTTGGATTGTCCGTTTGGACGGACTGGGGCAGTAGTGTGTAAGATCATTCAAACTCTGGTGCGGACCAAACAACCAAACTCTGGTCCTTTTGAAAACAGGGGACTCAGTTTGCTTCCAAACTGTTTGTTTCACTTTAGATGAGAACGCGATCCGACCCAGATAAAGGAAGAAGGACTGGCAAAATGAATGTGATAATAATGAGTTAACTCATTT
Source organism: Sander vitreus (assembly GCF_031162955.1). Classification (NCBI taxonomy): domain Eukaryota; kingdom Metazoa; phylum Chordata; class Actinopteri; order Perciformes; family Percidae; genus Sander; species Sander vitreus. The sequence continues at coordinate 25,740 of NC_135873.1, forward strand.
TAACACCACTAGTTTCTTTGACGTTCAATTGACACAGGTGCATTCTGGGGTTACAATCCCCCAAATAATCAAAACTGACTAGTGCAACCCACACCAAAAAAAACTATTGCAATTTCCTTTACATAAATAAAGACATTTGCACCATAACTGGATGTAGAAAAGGCACACATTGTTCCAGAAAAAAATCCCAGAATGCAGAAAAGTAAGTGTTTGATGTGCTCAAAATTTCTATTTTGCTCAGAAGTGGAGATCTCAACCCCCCAAATGTTGAACCCAAAGTTACGCCCTTGGTCAAAGCCCTTCCAGATGGTCCTCTCCGCAAGACTAAAGTTATTTGCATGTACTGTCGATGTGAACTAAGTTAGCACTGGAGTACGTCCAGCCTCAACTACCACTTGAGCATTAAACACTTAAAAAGTATCCCTTTTAATGGGAAAATAAGGTCCAGATTGAAAAGAAACGCTGTTTCTCTGCTCGCTGAGCAGCAACTCATTCTGTTGGAGGAAGACCATTGAATTAAGCTAAAGAAAATGACAAAAATTGCCAATTAAAATACAAAACCAGCGATGTACTCTCATTCTACAATAGCCAAAATATTCGTCCAATCGGCCAACCCTATGCGAATGCTTACCCCGTCAAAACATGGGAAAGCAGGATCCAGGTTGAAAAATACCGAAGATACCCTTCAAATGACTGCCCGTGTTGCACTTCTGTTCTTTGACTAAGAAAGACATTAACCTCTGTGGAAAACAAACTCAATAAAATGTCTGCTATAAGGAGACACCGCTTCCTGCTTTTGTTCTTCAGCAGTTCATTTCTTTTCAAGACGACTTGCAAAGAACAAAAGTATCGACTCTGCATCCTGAGATTTGATAATCACCCCCTGTCTGTTTTGCTCAAAGGCCTCCAGACAGCCATTCTCTCTCCGTCTGAATACATTACACCAGGTCGAACTAGGCGTGCTCGTTCCTGCACGGATAAAGGAATTGATGCGATTTCGTCACTTTGCTATAGCGTAATGATCCGTCCGGTCAATCAACCAACTCTTCTACTTCTTCCCGCACCAAGTTAAAGACGTACTCATGGGAAATTGCTCAACATTATCATAATCTAATATCCCCAAACAATCCATCCCTGCAGCCTATATTACTCTCCCCCTGGCCGGCCGCCCGGCTCATTCATTACGGTTCTGAATTAAATTGGAATCCAGTGTTCGGTTATAAGGGTCAAAGCCATTAAGTCTGTCCCCTGATACCAACCCATCAACTCAACACAACTGGGAAAATATGGACTGAAAAAACCTATTACTCTCTGTCTCCCACGTCTCTAAATCTACTCTCTTTAAATGTCAATCAGTCGTCGTTCTCAACCTCCTCCGCTTTACTTTACTCCCCGTGGTTTTCAATCAATAGCTCGCACCTTGTCTCCTTATCTTCCTATTCCCTGCTGGGTTTGTCTTACTGTGAGTCTGTGTCTGTCTCGCTCACTTTCTTTATTTCCTCCAACAGTCAATACCCGCATTGAGCCAGCTTGAAGGAATAACTATGCATAATGATAAGCTGCTCCAACAGCAGTCGTTAATGGTTCCTGATCTGATCTGGGACATTTGGATAAAAACGTTTGTGCATAAGTGAACCTGCAACAGCCTTTGTTTCATGTCTGTTATGCTGCTTTAATTGGAAGTTAAACTTACAAGTCTTCCAAACTATATGATATAGGTTGTTTATTCTTTTCCGTCCTCATATCTAAACCAGAGAACAGTTTGGTTAGGTTTAGACACCAAAAACTACTTAGTTAAGTTTAGAAAAAGATGGTTGTTTGGGTTCAAATCAGACCACCCAATATGAATGTGGATAATGTTAGTGATAGTGAGATACTCGCTACAGCTGCATTTCTATGAATTGGCGAAAAAGATTTTATTTCTCTGATTCACTGCGTTGCTCCCTCTCTCTTCAGTCACTCTAGCTCATTTGTTTCCCCAGTGTTCCCACTTATGTCTCCTCATGGTAACTATTACTGTAAGAGCCCCAAAGCTCATGTTCAGAGCGTTTAGCTCAAATTAAAAGGTCCTCAATGAACAATGTTGGAGTAAACTAGAACTCCCCTCAACATTCATAAAACGGTGGGATTATTATACTCTGTATATTTGTCCTGTGCTGCACTGACTGTGACCGAGCATCAGTCACCTTTAACGAAGAATTAAAAAATCACTGTGGGTGTTTGTGCTGAGCTGATCACACCTGAAGCTGCCAGATGGGATCCAACGCTTTGTGTTGAACATTTAGATAGATGTTCACTACACAAAAGTGAAATTGTGTCACTTATGTGATGGTTCATTTAAGCTACAGTAGAGGTGGTTAGTTATGTTTAAACACCTGAAACTGTAAAGGCGCCCCTGCAGCTGTGATCCAGTTGACATCTGGAGATAAATAACATTTATTTAGCTAACCCTAACCCTAACCCTAACACTTAACCTCATATTTTTTTTAAATATTGCACGGATTAAACTGAGAAGGAACTAAAAAGACAGCAGATGAGTACAGAAAGTGGATGTTTTGATAAAAAGGATGCATTTAAAGAGAGGTTATTGTCAAAATACATTTTTAAAAATGCAAAAATGTAACTTTTCAATGAACATTTATAATGATTGTACACACACAGCTATGTGGTGCTAAGCCAAACTGTACGATCCATTACAAACATAAATGTTGTAAACAGATGGGCTCACAGTTCTGTCCGATTCATGTTAATTGTTTAGTCAAACAATTCGGAAAGACAGAAATGTAAACTCTAAACAGGATTGATGTTTGTACTTGAGAAGATTAAGTGATCAAATTAAAATCGAACAAAGCGTCTATAAAATTATACTTTCTTTGAGTTTTAAATGCAGAATCTGTAGTCACGTCGTGCTGCAGCTGGGGAAAAAAAAAAACTGAACCTGAGCTCTCAGTGTGTTCGCCCAACGCATATCAAGACATATAGCGCTCCGATCTTGGGCTGCCATTGGGATCTGCATACTCTGACTAACAGCTAATTAGGATCTGTTGAGAATAAACTAATTGGATTGGAAATGGAACAGCTACCATGCAAATTAACCCTGAAACCCACACACACCAAACACACACATACACACACACACACAGGTTTGTGGCACTATCTTTGTGGGGACCCGTCATTGACATAATGCATTCCCTAGCCCCTTACCCTAACCTTAACCATCACCACTAAATGCCTAACCTTAACCCTTACCCTCACCCTCACCAGAACCTCATTTTAACCCTAATCCTAAAACCAGGTCTTAACCCTCAAACAGCCCTTTAAACTTGTGGGGTCCAGCATTTTGGCCCCACAAAGCTGTCGGGACCCCACAAGTATACTGGACTCCCAGTTTTTGGACCCAACGAATGTAGTTAAACAAGAACACACACACACACACACACACACACACACACACACACACAGACACACGCTCAGACATACAGTACAACACACAAACAATCGCACACAGATTGAATCACTATATTATTCATTTTGAAACTGTAATTTATCACAATATAAATACAATTTAAAAAGTTTTCACCGGCTACCCCTATTAAAAGTGCATGTTTTATTTACTGCTTTCTTGACAGGCAATATTTTTTATAAATGATGTTGTTGTTAAGGGTTTAGTTCAGATGTTTCTCAGTGTGGTTGTCTAAGCTACTTCTCCATAATCAGTGTGTTAGCGACAGTAGATGTTTTGGAGAAGCAGCCAGGAGTACCGACACGACGCCCCAAGTGTATGCTATATTAAGTATATTTTCAGCGCTTTACCTTGCAGTCAGACAGCCCTTACCCACAATTTCCACCAACTGCGGAGCGGCTCTGCTGCGAGTCAGCTCCGTGCTCCGCCGTGCTTCAATACCCACCAGGTCTGGATTTGTTGCAGAACGGCTGCGGCCATGACTGACAGCTGAAGTCACGAGGACCCACGAGATCTCGCGAATTCACGTATGATCGCGCAATCTAACAGGATGTAGTTTCTATAAACAGAACCACAAAACCACCAACAGTTTGTTTCCATCCAGAGGAGTAGAGGGGAAACAACTCTGTGCTGTGTTTTCAAGGTGTAGTGCAGGGAAATATGATCCACTGCGGATCGCCGGAGCTGGGACGGAGTCGGGATGCAGACGTTCAGCAGTCAGTGGACATACACATGTTGACTTTAATGGAAACCTAATGACTCCGCTGCCATTCCGGAGCGGATCCGCAGCCGTTCCGCAGTTGGTGGAAATTGGGGGTTAGCGAAGGAGAACTGTCTCTACTCTCTTCAAACACCACCAGACTCCTTTGACAAAAACAGTAGTTTTACCTCGCAGAACACGGGAGTTGCTGCTCTATAGCTGCCTCCATCGCTTAGTTTGGGTTATTGTGTGACTTTGGTGTTAAAAGGGATAGGAACTAACAAAACTAACAAAGGGAAGGAGGCAGTGGTAGAGCAGCAACTCCCGTGTTCTCCGAGGTTAAATGGTTTTTGAGAGCGGAGATAACTTCAGTTCCCTGTGGCGTTTTTTGCTTAAGTACGTACACACACACACACACACACACACACAGACACAGACACACAAAGACAGACAGTAAGAAAGAGCCCAGAGGCGTGTTTGTGCTTGAGACCAGTAGATCTGTTGTTGGACACAGGTAAAGGCCAACACGTTGTGCTTGGTTACAGTCTTTCACACGTTCAATATATTCACAGAATGATACAATAAACGACATCACAGCCAATGGTACTAAGCAGTTTACATTCATGTTTGATAAAAGGTTCAAGCGGCACCTGTTTCCTCCTGTCACAAACCTCGTCAGGACACATCAGAACATTAGGAAATATCAGTTGCATTACTTTTTTTTAAATATTAGACAAATAAAAAGACACAAAAAGAGAATTTAAATGTGCTGCAGACATTCTTGACGTGTTTTTTTTTTTTAACTGACGGACATCATATGTGCAATCCATTGCTCAATTCAAACCGGATCAAAACATTATTAGTCTCTCCCCGTTCACTAGCGTACATACAGTATTTTTTCCAAATTAAGGTCCCGTGATGTTCCACTGGAAGGGGAGGGACGACGCCTCTCTCTTTCTGAACCTGCTTCCACTTAAAGGTCCTATGACATGCTGCTTTTTGGATGCTTTTATATAGGCCTTAGTGGTCCCCTAATACTGTATCTGAAGTCTCTTTTATATAGACCTTAGTGGTCCCCTAATACTGTATCTGAAGTCTCTTTTATATAGACCTTAGTGGTCCCCTAATACTGTATCTGAAGTCTCTTTTATATAGACCTTAGTGGTCCCCTAATACTGTATCTGAAGTCTCTTTTATATAGGCCTTAGTGGTCCCCTAATACTGTATCTGAAGTCTCTTTCCCGAAATTCAGCCTTGGTGCAGAATTACAGCCACTAGAGCCAGTCCCACAATGAGCTTTCCTTAGGATGTGCCATTTCTGTGTCTGTAGTTTTAAATGCTATTGAGGCGGAGAGAGGGGGGGCAAGGTGGAGGGTGGGGGTGTGGCCTTGATCAACTTGAGAGTAAGAGAGAGAGCAGAGAAAGGGGAGGTAACCTTGCTCCTTATGACCTCATAAGGAGGAGATTCCAGATTGGCCCATCTGAGCTTTCATTTTCTCAAATGCAGAGCAGGATACCCAGGGCTCGGTTTACACCTATCACCATTTCTAGCCACTGGGGGACCATAGGAAGGCTGGGGGAACTCATATTAATGTTAAAAAACCTCATAAAGTGACATTTTTCATGCCATGAGACCTATAAAGTATGACGCTGTTTAAAAGTTAACTGTAAAAACATCTGATTTAAAACCCAGAGGGTTGTAACTCAGGATGCTGTGATTAAACTAAAGTACATTTTTGGTTAACTGTTACACTTATTCTTAAATTTTTTTGAGTCGTTTGCCTGGAGAACATGAGCGGAAACAGTGTGGCATTGAGTACAATATCGACATTTCAGCGGTTTTGAAATAAAACATTTTCGTTGGAAGCTGTAGTTTTCCAGAATACAATTCAGCAGCTTGGAATGCAGGAATGTTTGCCAATGCGTTTAGTCATACCAAAATAAAAACAGACAATTGTCATGTAGGGCTGTGGGACCACTGGGCTGTGGGACCACTGGGCTGTGGGACCATTGGGCTGTGGGACCATTGGGCTGTGGGACCATAGGGCTGTGGGACCATAGGGCTGTGGGACCATTGGGCTGTGGGACCATTGGGCTGTGGGACCATAGGGCTGTGGGACCATAGGGCTGTGGGAACATAGGGCTGTGGGAACATAGGGCTGTGGGACCATAGGGCTGTGGGAACATAGGGCTGTGGGAACATAGGGCTGTGGGACCATTGGGCTGTGGGAACATAGGGCTGTGGGACCATTGGGCTGTGGGACTATTGGGCTGTGGGACTATTGGGCTGTGGGACCATTGGGCTGTGGGACCATTGGGCTGTGGGACCATTGGGCTGTGGGACCATTGGGCTGTGGGAACATAGGGCTGTGGGACCATTGGGCTGTGGGAACATAGGGCTGACCCCAGTAAAAGTACCAATACCACAATGTAAAAATACTCTGCTACAAGTAAAAGTCCTGCATTGAAAATGTTACTTCAGTAAAAGTGTGTAAGTATCATCAGGAAAATGTAGTTAACGTATTAAAACATTGTAGAAAGTGTAAAGGATCCAAACAGTTGTGTGTTTAATGGTCTCATCATCTCAGCTGGACTTGTAGCCATTATATTGTTGGCTAGTTTACTTGAGAATAAAACATCAGATTTTATAAACTACATGTGTTTTGTGTGCAGGAATCTTAACATGTAAAGTAACTAGTAACTAAAGCTGTAACAGATGAATGTAGTGGAGTAAAAAGTACAATATTTCTCTCGGAAAAGTAGCAGAGTAGAAGTAGAAAGTGGCATGAAAAGAAAAGACAATAAGTACAAGTACCTCAACATTTGGACTTAAGTAGCCTAAGGTACTGGAGTAACTGTACTTAGTTACATTCCACCACTGAGTGGGAGGGGGCAGAGGGATTTCGGGGTCGGTCGGCACAGTTTAGAGGGAGAGAGGATCGAGGCCCATCTGAGCTTTCAATAAAGACAATAAAGGGACACAGAGGCTAAGTCCAAAATAAATGAAGGATTTTATGTGTCGAGCTGTTGATCTCTTCTTCCAACATGTCTTTGTGTGTGTGTGTTTTTCTTCGCTTCATGTAAGAGTACTTAACTAATAGCTGTTCTAATATGTGTTCCCGTTGTGCAAAGTGTTTGCAGGTCCTTCCTCAGCCCGCTGTGTGTACACTAAATTAGCGTGTTGACACTGCTCCTGCCAGAGGGAAAAGTGATCGCTCTAATTACCGTTAGGCAATCACAGTTCAAACACGAGATGAAACGGCCTTTTGGTAATAACGTTTTGAACAATGGGTTTTAATTTGGTGCGTGGAAATGGAGACCATTATGTGTGACAAAGAATTTTAAAAAAACAACGATGTGAGCAAGAAGTGGCGATGCTGGCGGAGAGTTTCCTGATTGGTGGGAACATTAGTCTCGCATTGCCAGACCTTCCTCCACAGCGCTGTGGAGGAAGGTCTGGCTAGTCCACACAGCATTCTGGGATGGGAGCGAAAAACGTGCTCTGGTTTATTGGCATTTCTTTAAAGAACATTGTGTCAAACTCAAAGCTTGCGGACCAAATCCGGCCCCCTTGCAAATTTGGATCCGGCTCCCGCATATCAATTCAGGTTCATAATAAATTTGGGCCTGCCTAGATGTGCGCCAAACCAAAAAGACAAACTGTAATTACGCAACACTCAAAGCCGAATTTGGCAGATTTGACTTTATCGATTAAAGCATGTCAATAAACTCTACATGTCTGGCCCTCGATGCGATTCTCATTTTCCAGTGCGGCCCTTAGTAAAGTTGAGTTTGACACCCCTGCTTTAAACCAATCACAATCGTCTTAGGCGACGCTAAGCTCCGGACGGTGCCTCTGCAAAATAACCTCAGGAAGGAACTAGTTTTGGTGGAACGTGTGTACGTTCAAAAGTAGTTTAGTCGTGCAACAGAAAACTCAGATTGGACAGATAGTCTAGCTAGCTGTCTGGATTTACCCTGCAGAGATCTGAGGAGCAGTTAACCATAGTCCTCACAAATCCACCGGAGGTTAGAACACAAAGAAAGAGGAAGGGGACGGACATCCGGCCGAAAATGAGGGAGGTACGGCGAAATTTCCGGCGGCACCAGAGCAATGTCGAATGAAATGTCGTGGATATAGACTAATGGGAACATAGAGCTCAACAGGGGCCGCCCACTTTCTTAACGCCTTTGGTTCCAGATGTGATTTTACTCGTTTAATATCTCTGTTGACATTTCATTAAAAGCGTACTGTATGTAAAGAGGTTTAAGCCTGGAACCGACCTGCGATGAATGGTGACCATAAATCATTTGATCCGGCTGCAGCTTCTCCGTGTTACCTGCACTGATTCGGGTCGGGGTTTTTTTTCTATCGAAAGTACTTGCGTAGCTATAGCGATCAAGATTAACGTACAAATTGGCCGGGAATTCTCCTTTAAACAAGGTTGACTTCATATGGACTTCTGGCTTAAGTACTACAGGAGCAGAAACCTTCATTTTACAATCTCGTAGCTCGCGGTCAGTCCACCACGGACGGTTTTCCATGTTAAGGCTGATAGTTAAAAAATCTTTATGGAGACAATTAACGGGACCTTTTACATCTGGAGCCACACTGTTGAGCTCTATACCTCCAGGGCAGTTGTCTCCTGTTGTCTCCTGACAGCAGTCAGAACTGTTCCACGTAAGATCGTTGACTTATCCTGCCCCCGTACTGTACACCGCCACGCAGTTAATGAGTCCAGCCTGTCGGGCAGCACCTGCACTGCATGATGGGATAGCTGAGGGCGAGAGATGGGCAGATAAGGCCAATAAATGAATCTGACTCGGGAGAGGTGGAAATCGTGCAGTGACAGTAAACATAAAACTGTGAATAATCCTGGACTAAGCCCACTGCACACAGTGCTTTAACTATTAAACAGCTATTCTGTATGTATTTGTCTCTGTATTTACTGTTTATTCCTATGAATGTGTAATATGTTTGTTTGTGTATGGTTGCACCAATCACTACTCACTAGCCATGGGGATCGTTCATTTCGTATTGATATTGACACCATTTTCGAGACTTCCTTTATCGATACTTTTCTATTTGGTGGAAAGACGAGACGGCAAATTCTTAATCTTAACAGAACTATTACTGCTTTTAATGCAAAAACGTTCAGTCTCTGTTTGATTTCTTCTGTCTCTGTTTTAGTTTGAACCCTTTTTCTCGGAATTAACACGCCGGAATCTCAGACTGAACTGTTGGTGATCAAGTTGCATTGCGGGTAATGTAGGCGCCAGGGTTTTCACACAAAACAGAAGACAATCCCTTGTTCTGCTACATCGATTAAACCCAAGCGGATGCTTAATCATCTTGTAAGTCTCTTGAATGACATAGATTGTACGTTTTGCTTATAATGGTCCATAAATTGTTCCATTTTTTATTTATTTTTTCCATCTGGAGGTATTTTTTCTACATGATGAGGCAAGTCAGAGCTGCCTGAGAGGCTCAGTTCAGGGCTAATTGAGCCCAGGCGTGAGTGTGGAATAAACTTTCAAACAAAAAAAGTCACTTTTGGAAACTCATCTGTCAGGATCCAAATACTTATCAAAGATTTTTTTTACAAATCTTAAAAAAAAATAAAAAATAATAACAAAAAAATGGATGCAGGCCTGAAATGAGCGTTATTTAAGCGTGAACAATTACACTTTAACGATCTCTCTTCTTTTCTTTTTTTTTTCCCCATCTCATTATGTCGTGCTGAAATTGAAGCATAACTCAAAATGTCAGCCGAACGCGACTGAATCAGATTAATGTCACAAGTTTTTTTGAATGACGACTTGTTTGGCTCCAACAAACTGATTTGAAGTCAGAGAGAGAGAGAGAGAGAGAGAGAGAGAGAGAGACGGCAGCTTTGGACCTGACAGAGAGGCAAGAGTGAAGAACAAAATGGCTTTGGTTTTTCAAACATTCATCCGTCCACTTGTCAGTAAAAATGTCGTCTCTGTTTCAAACTGAATTGCAGCCGTCGGTATGAAGTCTCTCTCTCTCTCTCTCTCTCTCGCTGCTACGTGCTGTCTTTTCCTTTCCCTCATTATCCCACATTTCTCTCTTTTCCTCTCCTCCCACGGATCCTCTCGTCACTTCCCTCCCTCCCGCCCATCTGTCACCCTCTGCTCCATGTCTCCATCTACTAACAAAAGCATAAAAATGTAATCTGCTCTCTCCCCCACAATGTCAACCTCTGTCTCTTCTGTTTTAACTCTTACATCCGCCTCTCTCGGTAGAATAATCCACATTAAATGCACAAGTCTTGAGATTTCACAAAGCTTGCGTCATGCATCCCCGTCCTCCTCTTGTGTGTGTGTTTTTTTCTTCTTCTTTCCGTGTGGCTTTTTCTTCCACCTGGTTTTCCTACGCTTTTTCAGAAAAAGCGTAGGAAAACCGGCTCATCGTGTCCCCTCGCAAGTCAAGGAAGCTGGGGCGGCTGACGGTGGAGTAAAAGACCTATGTTGCATTCAAAGTCCAAAGTTAATGTTGAATCTGTTTACAGGCAACAGTCTTATCTTAAGTTTTCCAACAAATATCTCGGGGGGAGGTCGCGTCCTCGACGGCCGCCGCTTCAATTGGTCGAGGAGACCTCTGAGTCATCTTAAGTTTTTCCGTCAAATGTCTCGGGGGACGTTCTGTCAACCCAGAAAAGCAAAAGCCATTTCTTTCTGCTCCGGGAGACTACTGGAAACTGCTGCCTGAAATGTTGCAAGTTCAACCCCCCCCTGCAGACCTGCTAATATGCGTCCGTGTCCCCCGCCCCACTCTTCACGGTGGAGTAAAAGACCTATTTTGCATTCAAAGTCCAAAGTTGTTGTCGAATCGGTTTTCAGAAAAAACAATCTTAAGTTTTTCATCAAATGTCTCGGGGGACGTTTTGTCAACCCCCCCAAAAAAATAAAATCAAAGCCACTTGTCTTTTATTCAGGCGAAAATTTTCCACTTTTTCCACTTTGTCAGTGTCACACATCCTTTCTCTGGAACAAATCCCCCCCTCCACCCGAGGTCGCGTCCTCGACGCCGTTTCGATTGGTCGAGGAGACCTTGAGTCATTCAGCAGCCCTGCTGTCATTCTTCTTTTTCTAATCCCTGCTCGTTCTTTGCCTCCTCTTTCTATTTCGGGCTTCCAAAAACTCTTTAATCCTCCCCACCCCGTCGCCTTCATCTCTCTCTCTCTCTCTCTCTCTTCCTCGTTGTTTCTATTTTTCTCTCCCCTCTGGTTCTGTCTCTATGGAATCTTGTTTGTCTTGCGTCCATTGTCTTTTGGGAAACTAAAGATTTTCCTGACAACCATTTCCCTCCGTCGTCCCTCCGTCGCCCCTCTTCGTCTCCCTCCTCCGTCCTCCTCGGGCTCTCACACGTCCGTGGCGTTCAGGTGCGTGGACACCACGTCCTGGGTCTCGAGCACTATCTTCTTCGCCCTCCCTCCTCCTCCCCCGCCGCCGACGGGGTGGATGCTGTCCAGCCGGCCGCCCCTCCCGCCCCGCTCGGCCCCCTTGCGACACTTGAAGACGGCGAGGAAGGCGGCGCGGTAGTTGCGGTTCATCCAGCCGTACAGCAGCGGGTTGGCGAACGTGGAGCACATGGCGACCACGTGGAAGACGGTGTAGAGCAGCCGGTAGTCGCGCAGGTCCAGCACCGAGCTGTCGATGTCGGTGGCCAGCTGGAAGGCGTGGAAGGGCAGCCAGCTGACGCCGAACACCACCACCATGGTCACCAGCATCTTGGTGGTCTTGCGGCGCCGACGGTGGCGCTCGGAGCCGGCGGCGCTGCTGCCGCTGCCGACGCCGACGTTCTCCGCCGGGCTGACGTGGCCGCGCAGTTTGGACCAGATGCGGGCGTAGGCGAAGGAGATGATGGACAGCGGCAGGAAGTACTGCAGGATCAACATGGAGATGCTGTAGACGGTGCCGTCCGTGTTTTTACCGGGCCACTTCTCCGTGCACACCTGAGACGCGACAAAAGACACGGTCGGTTTAGTTTTTAATGAACTTAGACACGTCTGGGTTTAAGACGAGATAGTTGGAATAGTTGAAAAAGTGGGAATGGGTTTCTATGTTGAAAAATGTAGGAGTTGAAGTTTGAAAAAAATAATAAAAGGGGTACGGAGAAATAATAATAAAGAACAGAAGAACATGTACGCCTTCAGCATTCACACCAAATATGCAACAAATGAAAAAGCAGAATGACAGAATGGAAAGAGGATGGAGAGCAATCTGCGAGAAGGAGTCAGTGATGAAAGGAGTGAGGAGAGGAGAGAGGAGGAGAGAGATGAAAGAGAGAGAGAGAGAGGAGGGAAAGTACAGCGGGGAATGAGCAGGGGATCAAAGACACGATGAAGAGGTGTGTGTGTGTGTGTGTGTGTGTGTGTGTGTGTGTGTGTGTGTGTGTGTGCGTGTGTGTACCTGTATGGTGTGTCCCGGTTCCATGCTGAAGGAGCCGTACTCTCTGAAGATGGCCAGAGGACTGGCAAGCACGGCGCTCAGCACCCAGGTCAGCGCTATCACCCCGAAACACACGTCCTTGCGCATCCTGGTCTCCAGGTGGTACACGATACACCTGAAACACACAACAACAACACACACACACACACACGCACGTCACTTTGGATTTTTCTCGGATCAGGAAATAGTTGTTATAGATCAATACTGAACGAGGGAACACATCCGTGTCTATAAGTCGACTAACAGGTGAACCGGGAAACAGCTGCTACTTATATTGAGACCATAGTTCGTTCTATTACAATTTTCTGAAATTGTATGTTTAAATGTGAAAAATGAAGCATTATTTTGTTAAATATGTCCTAATTTGCATACATTTCCAAAACAGAAATGTGAACGTTGGATACAGCCAGATTACAAATTCTTGTTTCATGTTGTTAACGTATTAAAGTCAAAAGGTTGTTACAGAGGGGATTTCTGATATCCCTCTTTATTGCTCTGTAGATCAGAAAATACTGTCAACAGCCATAAAAAAAAAAAAAATAATAAATCCATATTGCTTCATGTTTTTATGAATAAAATGATGTATAAATCAGGCTGTGAATGATAACTTACATGAAGTCTTTGGTCTTTTTATACCTCAGTGAAAGCAAAAGTAAAAACTTCCTGCAGTCAGTTAATGCGTTCGCTATTCGAGTTGATTGTACAGTTAATCAGTTGTTCCGTAGTACTATTGTTAGTCAGGGTGATATCTGTCAGTTAAACTTTTACCCTGTTCACCCGTAGTGTCTTCAAAATGTCTACATTTTACAATCCATAGCTAAGGTTTGGTTCTCCCCACCAGACTCCTTGTAAATAATCACTACTTTTAGCATGTATAAAAGAAGCATATTTCCACATGTAAATGGGTGAATTAAGGGTTTATTTCAACCAAACCAGAGTGGTGATTGTTGGAACAGTTGAAAGATGAACCACGACGGCTTTTGATAGATTTATTTAGTTTCTGTCGACTTGAATTGAAGTGTGTTTAACGATGATAACAGTACTGTTTATTTACATGGAGTCTGGTTGGTTTGGTGATGGTGATTTCAGGGCTGTTTCATGTTAAACTAAAAGGATCTTACTCTTTAACAGACAGGGTCTATCTCTGTACGGATCCTGTCCATGATGTGGTCAGACAATTAGAATAAGAATAACAAAAACAAAAACTCTGAAAAGAACGTATTGGTTCCACTTTTTCATTACAAGTAGAACCAAAGTTCAATAATCACCTCGTCTGTTTTGGTCTGGGCTGCAGCTTAGTCAGCACAAAGAAAGAGTGAACTCATTAAATGGGTCCTCAGGTTTCTTGTTCTGGCCGCCAGTAAGCATTAAAGTCTAAGAGCTGCGAATGGCAGCACGATGCGCTGCAGTTTTGCACACTAAAAACGAGCCCAGCGTGTCTCTGTGGTCTTCTGTTCAGCCGTCTGTTTGTTGTCGTGCAGATTGGATCAAAAGCTGGCAAAGCTGCTTTTTAGCTTTTTACAGTCCCTGCTGATGCACAGACCTGAGCTGTGGCAAATATGTAATGTCTTTAAAAGTAGGACTCAAACTTTTCTTGTCCTCATAAGTCATGGACAAAGTTTGTGTATTACAAGTTTGTTTTTTGAGTGCAATTTCAACGCATTCTCATGAATGGGGAAAATGTATGCACACCGATTTGTATGATATACTACGAAATTAGGTGACTGCTGGGACATGAACACCTGTTTCCTGGGTGAAAGTCTTGTGTTTTCTCCTTAACTTCTTCAGGACATGAACACCTGTTTCCTGGGTGAAAGTCTTGTGTTTTCTCATTAATTTCTTCAGGACATGAACACCTGTTTCCTGGGTGAAAGTCTTGTGTTTTCTCCTTAACTTCTTCAGGACATGAACACCTGTTTCCTGGTGAAAGTCTTGTGTTTTCTCCTTAATTTCTTCAGGACATGAACACCTGTTTCCTGGGTGAAAGTCTTGTGTTTTCTCCTTAACTTCTTCAGGACATGAACACCTGTTTCCTGGGTGAAAGTCTTGTGTTTTCTCCTTAATTTCTTCAGGACATGAACACCTGTTTCCTGGGTGAAAGTCTTGTGTTTTCTCCTTAACTTCTCCAGGACATGAACACCTGTTTCCTGGGTGAAAGTCTTGTGTTTTCTCCTTAACTTCTTCAGGACATGAACACCTGTTTCCTGGGTGAAAGTTTTGTGTTTTCTCCTTAACTTCTCCAGGACATGAACACCTGTTTCCTGGGTGAAAGTCTTGTGTTTTCTCATTAATTTCTTCAGGACATGAACACCTGTTTCCTGGGTGAAAGTCTTGTGTTTTCTCCTTAACTTCTTCAGGACATGAACACCTGTTTCCTGGTGAAAGTCTTGTGTTTTCTCCTTAACTTCTCCAGGACATGAACACCTGTTTCCTGGTGAAAGTCTTGTGTTTTCTCCTTAACTTCTTCAGGACATGAACACCTGTTTCCTGGGTGAAAGTTTTGTGTTTTCTCCTTAACTTCTCCAGGACATGAACACCTGTTTCCTGGGTGAAAGTTTTGTGTTTTCTCCTTAACTTCTTCAGGACATGAACACCTGTTTCCTGGGTGAAAGTCTTGTGTTTTCTCCTTAATTTCTCCAGGACATGAACACCTGTTTCCTGGGTGAAAGTCTTGTGTTTTCTCCTTAACTTCTTCAGGACATGAACACCTGTTTCCTGGGTGAAAGTCTTGTGTTTTCTCCTTAATTTCTTCAGGACATGAACACCTGTTTCCTGGGTGAAAGTCTTGTGTTTTCTCCTTAATTTCTTCAGGACATGAACACCTGTTTCCTGGGTGAAAGTCTTGTGTTTTCTCCTTAACTTCTTCAGGACATGAACATCCGTTTCCTGGTGAAAGTCTTGTGTTTTCTCCTTAACTTCTTCTACCATCATTTCTAAATATCTGTCCGAACCCGGCCCGGCCCGACGGGTCCCTACGGGATCGGTTTGGGTATCCATCCTCTAACAGCAGCAGTCAATGTGGGGCATACAGCAAGAAATACATGGAATACATACCAATTACGGTCACTTTTCAGAGATGTATGTACGAATGCTTCATGAGAGCAGGCTGCACAATTCCTGCAGCGATTGTGTTTCTGGCCATAATTACGCTAACGTGTAACAGCAAAGGCTGGTAACATCTCTTCAGCTGCGTTTGTTATGTTCATTATAAGTTGAGGATGGTGATGAAGAAGATATCAACATGCAAAACTGAGTAAACTTGATTCTTTTTTTTGGCTTGTGCAGCTAACAGAAACCCAGATGCTCGGATCATGAACTGTATTCTCTTTTAAATGTCATTGTCAGGAACCATCTGCCGATAAAACATCCATTTCAAAGCACAGAGTGGTAGATGCTTTGTAGCAGATTTCCGTCTGCCGTTCCTGGACAAGGTGGACGCAAAAACACACAAAAACGACGACGACAGATTGCGGACGCGAGTGAGAGCTCCAGGAACGTATCACAGAACCAAATATCTTTACAAAAGAAGTGTTTTGGTGCATTTTGGTGCTTGATTTAAACCGTGAGTTTTTTTATCTTGGAAGCAAACTTTCCATGTACGAGCAAACCTCTCAGTGCAGTTCATACATGTTTAAAAGGGGAGCGTGCTTATGTTCGCACAGCCCAATGGTCCCACAGCCCTATGTTCCCACAGCCCTATGTTCCCACAGCCCAATGGTCCCACAGCCCAATGGTCCCACAGCCCAATGGTCCCACAACCCAATGGTCCCACAACCCAGTGGTCCCACAGCCCAATGGTCCCACAGCCCAATGGTCCCACAACCCAGTGGTCCCACAGCCCAATGGTCCCACAGCCCTATGGTCCCACAACCCAATGGTCCCACAGCCCAATGGTCCCACCACCCAATGGTCCCACACCCAATGGTCCCACAGCCCTATGGTCCCACAACCCAATGGTCCCACAGCCCAATGGTCCCACCACCCAATGGTCCCACCACCCAATGGTCCCACCACCCAATGGTCCCACAGCCCTATGTTCCCACAGCCCAATGGTCCCACCACCCAATGGTCCCACAGCCCTATGTTCCCACAGCCCAATGGTCCCACAGCCCTATGTTCCCACAGCCCAATGGTCCCACAGCCCAATGGTCCCACAGCCCTATGTTCTTACATTTGTAAGATTCTTTTCAAAATTAGGCCCTATGTCCCCACAGTTGCCACATTTCTAAGATTTTAGGGTTAGGTTAACCCCTAACCCTAACCCCCTACCCCTAAACCTGGCTGTGGGAACATAGGGCTGACCCCTTTAAAAGTTGCCTCAACTCCACACACGAGTTGTATAAAATCAGCAGGGTCACACAGGTTTAAAGTATGTTGATGAGTCATTATTCGTTCAAAATGCACCGCACGGCTCCTCTTCACACCTACACTGGAGTTGGCAAAACAGTAGCCAACAAAGCGTGATCGCGCTTAGTCGTGCAGCGAGGCCATCAGAGTGGGCTCCATTTGCATCTGAATATTCATTGTAATCCTATTTCCTGAGAGCAACTGTATTCAGGGTAAACAATTACTTTTAAATATGACATTTGAATCATTTATGAGGACGTGGGCACACGGTTTGCAGGTCACATTCAACTGTTGCTACTCGATGAATCAAAAAGACTAAATATTCACCATTAAAAACTTCACACTTCAGCCAAGTTAGCTGACGCTGTTTTCCAGAGCAAGTCACACCAGAATAAGAGGGGAACTTTAACGCTTTTCTGTATATTCTGTCATATCTAAAATCTCACAATGTCAGATGTTCATGTTAAATGTGGCCAAATCTTCAAAATAATGAGGTAAACATATTTAAAAGAAATACCTGTGAGCCAAAACCTCAGATTTCACACTTTGACACACTTCTCACAAACATGGGATGTGATTTGCTATACGTGGTCATCTGCTTTAGGCACGCTGCAGTGTTTACGTTAAAGACCCTGCTACATGTAGCTACGTCTAAGTCAGGAAAACCTGTAATCTTGGCTGCAAATGTCAGCCATTTTTGACGGTAGAATGAGCCGCTATCCTCCATTACAATCCACTTCTAACTACATGCTAACATCAAGGAAAGCTGCAATCTTAACTGCAAATGTCGTTAATTTCTCCCCAGTTTCGGACCACATTCCTGCTAGAACACGTCCGGTTGTGTAGTATTTGGTTTAGAAGCCTTTATCAGCCATTTTTGACGGTAGAATGAGCCGCTATCCTCCATTACAATCCACTTCTAACTGCGTGTAGCTACATGCTAACATCAAGGAAAGCTGCAATCTTGGCTGCAAATGTCGTTAATTTCGCCCCAATTTCGGACCACATTCCTGCTAGAACACATCCGGTTGTGTGGCATTTGGTTTAGAAGCCATTGTCAGTGATTTTTGAGGGTAGAAAGGGCTGTTTAAACTTCCACTGCTAACTACAAGTAGCTACATACTAAACACCAGGAAAAGCTGCAATCTTGGCTGCAAATGTTAATTTCTCCCTAATTTCAGTCCTATTCATGCTGGAACATGTCCGGTTGCGTAGTATTTGGTTTAAAAGCCATTTTCAATGATTTGTGATGGTAGAAAGTGCTGCTATTTTCCATTACAGTTCCCTTCTAAATACATGTACGATACTGTATGTGTGTTACGTTGACGTTTCCGTTGTGTAAGATACATGCTAACATCATGGAACCCTGTAATCTTGGCTGCAAATGCTGTTCATTTTCTCCCCAATTTTGGATCACATTCCTGCCGGTTGTGTAGTATGTGGTTTAGAAGCCTTTATCGGTGATTTTTGATGGTAGAGAGTCCTGATTTGTACTCTGTTGCAGTTAGTCTCCGGCTGCAACGGACTGTACTGAGGCAGCGACAGCAGAGCACAGATGCGGAGACTTCGGAGATCCGGAAATAAATCTCCTTTAATTCCGTGGTAAATAACAGTTGGGTATGATATGATGTATTTGGAGAATTCACAAAGGAAACAGACAGCAACCTGAATGAATGTGCTTCTTTCTTTTGTTTTTGCATACTTAAACCTTCCTTGACATACAGATGAGGCCTGAATACAACCATGAAAACTTGTGAATAAATAAGCCGAAACCCACCTGTGGCGGTCCAGGGCGATGACGTTAAGTGTCACCGTGGAGACGTGCACGGCGAGCCCCTGGGCGTAAGGCAGCAGGAAGCAGAGCGTGCTGCCAAACTTCCACTCCCCCTGCAGCGTGTAGACGAGGGTGAAGGGGAGGCACAGCGTGTTCACCAGCAGGTCGGCTGCAGACAAAGAACTGTTACTGAAAATATCTTTCTGATATATTTAAACTAATGTGTGCATTTAGCATCTCTTGGATTTTACGCTCATTGTTGTTTGGTGACGTACTCCCTTGACCTTCTGTTGCTGCAAATATACTGTTCAACATGTACTGTATGTGATACATTTTTATGGTTTGACTCCTCGCAACACATTCTCACTCCCAACTCATCACACACGGCCGCTTGGCGTCATGTCTTTAACGCTCTGGGTACCCGTCAACAATTCTTCCAAACCATACAACGACATAGTTTGTTTATTCCCCCCCCCCCTCTCTAAGGGCGTTTTCACACATACCTCATTTGGTCCGGACTATCGGACTTTTCAGTTTGATCCGAACCAAAATTACAGGTGTGAAACTCACAGAGAGAGGATACGAGAGGACGAGGAAGCCTGTCTACAGACCAATCAATTATAAGTATCTGGAGACGCAGCTCACGTATGTGACGACGGCAGGATGTAGTTTTGTCACGTATAGATCTTTAGTGCGCTTGCATAACTGCAGTGTGAAACCAAAACTTACCGGATCAAATCTATACAATGTATCAAAAAGATGAACCTTGGTTTGGACTTTCATGTGTGAAAACCCCCTAATATTCCATTTGTTCCATAAAGTTAGAAAAACTCCTTTCTTTTCTGTCTCCTGGGTGAAAGTCATGTGTAATGATTCACTGAAGCTTGGTGGAAGGGTGTAGCAAGGGCAGAGGAAGAACACATTACATTTTGGATCGGATCCGAATTACAAGCCAATACACAATTATTTTTCACTTTCGTTCACATTGTGAGATAAGGCATCTGGCGCTGGCAGAGGTCTGCACTCTCTGAGATCTCTTCTAGTTATTATTTCCATCATTTTCTTTCTCTTCTCACACTACGTGCCCATTTCATTGGCTGATTGTTGGTCCTGTACACCTTTGCTGAGCGTTGCTACAAAACTGTTTACAATGATTGACAGTCCGCTAAACAGACTGTTTCATGAAGTGGCATATGTATGACACGCCAATCCGTACGCCATTTTGGCATGTTATCAAGACGAATACTGGCTTTTTAGCGTGTTTATCAACGCCGTTTGGCCTCCATTGACTTGCATTACCTTGGCGATTGTGTGTGAATTTACGCCGTAGCGAGTAGTATGAAAGGGCGAAAATCCGCGTAGGGAGGTTGGTCGGGGGGCGGGATGGGTCAAACAGAGAACTTTTCACGCAGTTCCTTCGTGTCCCGCGTGTCACGTTTCCTAAACCCAACAGGTCCGCTGTATACAGCGCTCAAAATGCGTACAGTTGCGTATGTTTACGCAAAGTCATGATATCACGTTGTCTAAATACTTTTTAATAATACCTGAAAAACATTTTCAATTGTCACCTAGAGGTTTGCGTCGAAAGGAGCCATTTTAGGTGGTTTTGGGCATCTGGTAAGGATGCCCCCCTGGGTGCCTCCATAGGGAGGTGTTCCAGGCACGTCCAGCTGGGAGGAGGTCTCGGGGAAGACCCAGGACTAGGTGGAGGGATTATATCTCCAACCTGGCCTGGGAACGCCTCGGGATCCCCCAGTCGGAGCTGGTTAATGGGGCTCGGGAAAGGGAAGTTTGGGGTCCCCTGCTGGAGCTGCTACCCCCGCGACCCGACCCCGGATAAGTGGATGAAGATGGATGGATGGGCCTAGAGATTTGACTCCAAATAGTGAAGTACACATTTTATGTGAGAGGAATAGTTCAACATTATGAGAAATATTTGCTATCTTGCCTTCAGATCCAGTAGAAGATAATCAGCGTACGGACACGAGTTGTATCGATCTTCACTTCTAACCCTCAGAAAGAAATCGAATAAGCAGATTTCCCAAAATGTCTTTCTTTTAACTCTGTATACGAGCTCTAACAACCTCCGCAAATGTTCAATTAGTTTTTAGCTCCATGCATACCTAGCATAGTTTTTAATTAAACTGAATCATTTTGTGTATTTGATGTGACTTGACAAACTGTCTGTTACAGTTATATAGTAGTTTTTTTAACCATTTGTTTTTAACGCAACCTTGAAGACAACGCACAAAATAAAATGCTTTTCGCTTTTGAAAACTTTTGATTACGGTCAGGATCTTTAAAAAGTTGCAGTTTACCATCAAAAATCCAAAGCACATCACCCGTTCACATCTGCACATACAGTAAGTCATAAGACATCAGTCAAGTTTCCATCCAAATGAATCGACGATGTTTATCTGAATTTCAGAAAAAATCGGCAAAAGAAAATGAAAATGAATGCTCATTCCCATCCACTACTGTTATGCGGTTATTGGGAGTTCATCGAGATGAGCAGCAGGTGGCGCTGATGTTCCAGTCAGAAAAACATTAAACCATTGCGCAACAAGATGACGTAATTTAAAGAGCACCAGTCAAAGCCTAAATGGCGAAAAACAATGTAGAACGCTAAGGCCCCAAGGAAGTACGTACAGCCTTGAAACCAATGTAATGCAATTAGTCCATTAGAAAGCTTGATGGAAACATGACATTTCTTGTTTGTTTGCTCTCTCTCTCTCTCTCTCTCTCTCTCTCTCTCTACGGTTCCTGTATGCTTTGGCAAATTAAAATGGATTTATACTGCATGTCATTAGTGATGAAACAGCTGCTGAGTGATCTGAGGACAGTTAAAACAACTGCAGAGCGCCAGAGCCACAATCAGAGAGAGAGAGAGAGAGAGAAAGAGAGAGAGAGAGAGAGAGAGAGAGAGAGAGATGCCAGCTGCTCAGACAGACAGCAGGTCTATCAACATCTGGACCAAAAACGTCAATGGGTTTGAAACCCATAAAGGTTTAATATCTCAAACATTAAGGGAAAGTGGACACCATTATGTTCGCATTGGAACTCTTCACTTGAAGGAAATGACAGATACTGTTATCCTAGTCTATAGCCCGAGATGATTGGGATTGCTTTAAAGAAATAATAACATGTTGGATTCATTATTTTTTTTTTTTTTTTTACTTTCAAAAATTAAAAATAATTTGGTGGCCCCCCCCTGCAGTAACTCTGAAGACCCCCTAATGGTCCTCTGGACCCTCTGATGAAGATCCCGGCAATAAAGGCTAAATCAAACATAATTATAATATACTGTATGATTGTTTTAATTCTTTCTCAGCATCGCTCGGCTGCTCAGGAACCCATCTGGCAACAAAATAAAATGCTGTAAATATAGTTGATTAATTATAATAAAAAATAAAAAAAGGCAGGTCATAGGAAACTAGAACAATAAAGGCTCAATCTTGACAAGACTGAGCTCCTTTTCCTTCCAGGGAGACGCTCTCCTACCCAGGACCTGACTATAACAACCCTGTGGTAGTCCCCACCCAGACTGCTAGGAACCTGGGTGTGACACTCGACGACCAACTACCAATCACTGCCAACATGGCTGCAACTACCCGATCGTGTAGATACGTGCTGCATAACATCAGAAGGACACGTCCCCTTCTAACGCAGAAGGTGGCTCAGGTTCTGGTTCAGGCTCTAGTCATCTCATGTCTAGACTACTGCAACTCCCTCCTGATTGGCCTGCCTGCATGCTCCCTCCTGATTGGCCTGCCTGCATGTGCCGTCCGGCCCCTGCAGCTCATTCAAAACGCAGCAGCTCGACTTGTCTTCAACCTCTCCAAGTTCTCTCACGCTACACCGCTCCTCCGCTCCCTTCACTGGTTACCAGTTGTTGCCCGCATCCGCTTCAAGACACTAGTATTGGCATACAGGGCCACGAACGGATCAGCCCCAGCAAACATCCAGGACATGGTCAAACCCTACACCCCGACCCGCCCACTCCGCTCCGCATCAGCCAACCTGCTCGCTGCCCCCTCACAGCGAGGGACAACTAATCACCCGACGAAATCCGAAATGAGCTCCACCATTGACATCAGGACGGCCGATAGCCTACGCATCTCGCAGCGAAGGCTAAATGTAATGTGTAATGCAATGTAATGTAATGTAATCCTTAAAAATATGTCGCAAATACAAACAATATTGCAGTAAAACAAGCAAAAATCACACACCAAGATATGGTAAGGTTCACACACAGAGCCTTTGTCTTCCCTTTAATGGATCTGCAGAAGGCCACTCTCTACGTCTGTCTCTACGTCGCAGACTTATTCATTATATATTCTCTTATATTTGATGTCAGAATTGCCTGCTGTTGTCTCTGTCACTCCCTGTCTTACTTAAGTCACTGTTTAAGTGAAGTCACGGTCAGTAATGATTTCCTCAGCTGAGTCTCTCGCTTTCATTCGACTTTGTCCTCACTTTCAACGTTCCTGTTCCTGTTCCCCCGTCTCACGAACACACTAGAGCCAAGCGTTTGTCTCTAAAGGAGCAGGTTTAGGTTATTTCCTGCAGCGCTTTTCATTTCCAGTCAGTCTCTGTTCTCAAAAACGCACCGCCGCAACTTTTTAAACCTTTAAGGGGACTAGTTTATGAAAGCACTCCCATTCACATTTTGTGTTCCTTACACTTCATTTCACGCGTGGCATTCTCTCGCTGGCTCCCCCTTCGTTGTCTTTTGTTCTTGCATAAGAAGTGCTTAACGAATACAGAATGGACAGCTGCCACTTTACTCTACATGAACATGGACATTTGGCTTGTTCAGATGATCCTGAAAAAGCAGAACGCAGCCATGTAAACAGTGAAAAGATATTTTGGAAGAGAGAGTTCAGAGTGAGGACTGCTGTGGTTTGAAACCCCCAATTACCCACCGTAAAGTAAAGATGAAC
The DNA here is from genome assembly GCF_031162955.1 of Sander vitreus. Classification (NCBI taxonomy): domain Eukaryota; kingdom Metazoa; phylum Chordata; class Actinopteri; order Perciformes; family Percidae; genus Sander; species Sander vitreus. The sequence continues at coordinate 49,442 of NC_135873.1, forward strand.
CCGATACATTTCATTCATAAAGCCCACTTCGGGGTGGGGTGTGGGGGGTGCAAACCTATCGGATGAATGGATGGACTGATTGGGGAATAGTTCCTCCAGAAGTGGCAGAGGGAGATTTCAGCACCACGGAGGGCGACAGCCTCAGAGGGAGACTTCAGCACCACGGACAGCGACGGAAAAGAAGTCCCATTTGTTTGATAGAAACTACAGCGAGCCGTTGTTTTTATGAAACTATCTGATTTCATAAAAAAGTGAAACCAAAGCAGGGTTCATGTCCCGTGTAAAAAAAAAACCCAAAAAACAACAGTTTTTTTTAAGCCAAAATCAGTTAATAATGTCAGTCTTCTGATACATTTTTCTACCTTAAACGCTCCCAGAAACGTCCCGAAATAAATGTGGACCTTCCTGAATTTAAAATCCTTGTTTTTCTACATTATCATTAGTTAGAATAATTCAAAGTGACATTTAAAGGTCCAATATGTAAAATATTTACTGTAATAAAGAGTAATATAGATGTTAAGGAAACATGTTTGAAATACTATCTTTTCTGACAACAATGCTAATGCCAGTATTTTCTCCTTTTGAAATGTACGTTCCGTGACATAATGTCTGTTTGTGTTTTGGCCTTTTTGTTGGTATCAACTACCCAGTTTGACAGCCAGACCGGGTTGCCAGATATACCTGAAAAAAACGTAAACCCAGCGCGCTACAGCTGTAACGTTAGTACAGCCATGAAAGCAGCAAACAAACAAACAGGATCAACGGGGATAGATTGTACCCGAGATCTAAAAAAAAAAAAAGGCCAACATTTTTCATCATTTTTCATCCCCCCGACCCTTTTTTTAATTGGCCCCGGCACGACGGGAGGTCCTAAAGCTCGAGCCAGACATAAATACTACATACTTACATACTATACTGTGTTATTATACTTGATGCCAACTTCTGCTGCTACTCTTATTGTTGTTTATTCAAAACAAGAATCAAGAAAAATGAAATGCATACAGTACAGTATACGTGTTAGTGTTCAGCTGGATAACATGAACTGATTTTGTTTTATAAAATGTAAAACATTGGCACTTTAAAAAGAACTTCACAAGTCAAAGTCTCTCTTCATCTTTCCCTGTCCTCTCCCTTCCTCTAATATTAGGCTCTTTATAAAACTACGTATCATGCTTCTTACCAAATACAAAAGTAGATCATTTGCACCTTAAAAAGGACCTTACGAGTCAAAGTCTCTCTTGATCGTTCACAAAATTATGTTTCATACTTGAAAAAGTTTTTTTTTTTTTAAATACTCGTGAGTGTGCCTCTGGGAGTTCTTTTGTTCCGTCTATTTCAACGCTCGTCATCACAATCCCATTTTATGTCTCGTTAACCGTAACGCCGATAACGGTCGTCCTTGTCAGCCGCGTGGCAGTCAAAGACGGCCGACAATGAATGTTTGATTTTCATCTCTCGCCCACACAGAGCCGCAGACATCACGGGGAGACGACTTATAACAGCTGACAGATGTTTGAGTCATCGTCGCAGAGGGCAACGCACTCACAAACACGTACACACAGACACAGACACACACACACACACACACACACACACACACACACACACACACACACACACAAAAACAGGCCTTGTTCTTTGGATGTCAGAGGATTTCTCTGAGTCTGATGAGTCTGACAGCATCAAATCAGAGCGTGTGTCTGTGTGAATGTGTGTGTGTGTGTGTGTGTGTGTGTGTGTGTGTGTGTGTGTGTGTGTGTGTGTGTGTGTGTGTGTGTGTGTGTGTGTGTGTGTGTGTGTGTGTGCGTGTGTGCGTGTATAAACATACCGACAGCCAGGTTGGCGATGAAGAAGTTGGTGACGGTGCGGAGCGACTTGAAGCGGTAGATTACGTAGATGACCAGAGAATTACCCAGAACCCCCAGCACGATGATGGTGCTGTAGGCCAAGATCAACACCACCTGCAAACATAAAACACACACACACACACACACACACACACACCAACAGCTGTCAGAGCCAGTTGTTTTGACATACTGGAAATGTTAGGGACTAGCGACAACATCTGCTGCTTAAATGTTTTGAATCTTTCTGAATTATTATATATTATTCTTTCTGTGTTTCTGGCCCACATTACACAACCCTGTACTCACCCTACGGGAGATACAGAAATAACTACTGATGATGTAAACGCTCTGACTGCATGTCCAAAGACAGACGTTATTCTTGTGTCGGGTTTTGATGAGTTGCTTTTGAGATTTTGACCGTTAAAAACAAAAAACAGGTATAAAAAGGAATAGAAACTGGATACTACTCATAATATTAGAAGAGGTGTTATGGTGTTGATGGTGAAGATTAAGGACAGGCACAGTTGGTACTGTTATAGGAAAACAGGGCATTTTTAAAGGAGTGGAGAGATAAAATGGACCGAATATTTACAGGTAGATTATTCCAATCTGAGGGGGCTTTAAACCTAGAGTAGTAAAGTGGTAGGTAGAGGAAAAGGGTACCATAAGCTGTTTAAGGTAAGGTTTAGGGTAATTGCAATGTATACATTTGTAAATAAACAGCAACCAATGCTGATGTCTTCTTAATGAAGGTGATGGAAGAGCAAGTTTTTCATACATAATACAATGATGAGTAGTAAAAGGACATCCAAGAACAAATTTACAGATTCTGTTGTAAGCAACATTGAGAGGGAGCAGATTAGTGCTGGGTGCAACCTGATATACAACATCAGCATAGTCCATAATTTGTAAGATAAGTTGTTGCACAAGTTTCTTTCTAACAGTAAGAGAGAAACATTTTCTGGATCGGTAGAAAACACCAATACCAAAACTGATTCTTTTTTAAATATAATCAATATGATACTTAAATGAGAGCTCAGAGTCTAGCCAAAGTCCGAGGTATTTGGTGTGTTCAGCTTTTTGCAGTGAACTACCATCAAAACATGTAATTACACATGTATGACCTTTTAATTTGGATTTGATGGTCTGTGGAGTTCCAAAAATCATAATGTGCGATTTGGTTTTGTTAAGTAATAATTTATTTCTTATGAGCCAATGTTGTAGGCTATCAAAGTCACACTGCAGAGCTGATTCGATTTGTAATAAATTAGTTTTGGAAGTGTATAATACTGTATCATCTGCATAAAGCTGAACACAACATTCAGAGCAGATTGATGGGAGGTCATTAACAAAAATAGAAAAGAGAAGTGGACCAAGAGTTGAACCTTGAGGGACACCTCATTGCTGAATTAATATATCGGATTTGCATCCTTGTATAATAACACATTGTTTTCTGTTATGGAGATAAGAATTGAACCAGAGTAGTGCATTGCGTGACAAACCAGCAGAGAACAATTTATCCAAGAGCAAGTAATGATCAACTAAGTCAAATGCTTTTGTTAAATCAATAAAAATTGCACCAGTTAGTTGACTGCTATTAGATGCAGAGAAAATATAATTTTTAACCTTTAATAGTGCAGTGGTTGTGGAATAATGATTTGTACTCGCTGTGACTATACAAATCACAACGTGTAAATAAGTCGGCATGTTCCTTTAATGGATATAATGGATAAGAACATATATATAAGCATATATAAGCTTTTTGTTTCAGCCTCATCCTTTCAGTCAATGTTTACTGTTTGGGTTTACACTGTGATGTATATAATCATTGTTTTTATGTTGACTGAATTAAAGGCATACTATGTAACTTTTCCCTCTTCGGTCCCCCTTACAGGTTGTCTTATTGGAACTACAGCTGCCTTTAAAGGTCCTATGACATGCTGCTTTTTGGGTGCTTTTATATAGGCCTTAGTGGTCCCCTAATACTGTATCTGAAGTCTCTTTTATATAGGCCATAGCGCTCCCCTAATACTGTATTTGAAGTCTCTTTTATATAGGCCTTAGTGGTCCCCTAATACTGTATCTGAAGTCTCTTTTATATAGGCCATAGCGCTCCCCTAATACTGTATCTGAAGTCTCTTTTATATAGACCTTAGTGGTCCCCTAATACTGTATCTGAAGTATCTTTTATATAGGCCTCAGTGGTCCCCTAATACTGTATCTGAAGTATCTTTTATATAGGCCTCAGTGGTCCCCTAATACTGTATCTGAAGTCTCTTTCCCAAAATTCAGCCTTGGTGCAGAATTACAGCCACTAGAGCCAGTCCCACAATGAGCTTTCCTTAGGATGTGCCATTTCTGTGTCTGTAGCTTTAAATGCTATTGAGGAGGAGAGAGGGGGGGCAAGGTGGAGGGTGGGGGGTGGCCTTGACCAACTGCCACTTTGCTTGTTTGCAAGCCATGATGTCTCTCTCTTTCTCATGAATTTTTTAGTTGTTGCTTTGATTTATACGTTCAATCCCTTTATATATATATATATATATATATATATATAGGATTGACGTATAAAACAACATATATATATATATATATATATATATATTTATATATCCCTTCATATCCCTTTATATATCCCTTTATATATATATATATATATATATATATAAAGGGATTGAACGTATAAATCAAAGCAACAACTAAAAAATTCATGAGAAAGAGAGAGACATCATGGCTTGCAAACAAGCAAAGTGGCAGTTGGTCAAGGCCACCTTGCCCCCCCCTTGTAACCAATATATATATATATAGTTTACAGGGAAAAACTATCAAACCTCTACCTGCACACTCAACAGTTTGATGGTGTCCTCTGGGAAATTGACTCCCTCAAACACCAGCGTGGGTAATTCCGGGGGGTCGGCGCCGGTCGTCGGGTCGTAGTTAGCATACCCGGGGTCGTCCGGCGTGGCGTTGACTGCACTGATGGCCTCCATGTTTTCCGATCATAAGTGTTCAGCCGGCAACGCCATCACACGGACACACTCGCTCTCTCTCCGCCTCTCTCGGCCTGTGGGGAGGACAGAGAAACAGACGGACAGACAGATCAACAACTGGGGAGGCTAATGTCAGACAGAGACAGGAACATTTTTACATGCACTCTGGGAATGTAAATTGGTAAACGCCTTTTTTGGGAAGAAGTCATAGAACACATAGAGAAAGGGCTAGGTTTTATTATACCTAAAACACAGGAGGTTGTGCCTATTAGGGGACCAAGCAGAATTGTTAGAAGTTTCAAAATAGGATTTTGCAGGAATAAAGGTTGGGGTTGTAACGGCCATCCAAGTGATCCTACTAGTGTGGAAAAATACCTCCCCCCCCCCCCCCCAGAATTTAAACAATGGCTGGAACTTATGTCAGAAATAGTATCATATGAACACATGCTGACCAGAATTAATAATGAAAATGAAGGATTTAAGAGGTCATAGGATCACTTTTTTTGCCTATGGTATTGCTGGTGTATTGTAATGATAGAGATTTACTACTGTGGTTGCTGGATTCTCTCATTTTAATTTTTTAATTTTTTAATTTTTTACTATTATTAATTTTGACTTTGAGTGCATGTATAGGACTTTATACATATTATTGTAGCACAACAATGCTCCCTATTTCGAGGGAGCGCCCCCTTTACAGTGGGCAGTATGATTACAATTGGAACGTAACGGGCCGCTTGCTCCCAAAACCCTGTGAAACCAACAATTTGATATTTGGTTGTTTGATTGATTTGTTGTCCGCGCTGAGTGAGGACGCGGGCCGCATGCGTCCCGGGGGCCACCAATTGCCCATCCCTGCACTAGAATAACAAACTGATAACTCTTAACCCTTGTGTTGTCCTCCCGGGTCAAAATTAATACTCTTTTATCTCTTTGTTTTTACGTTTATGTCGCCTATTTCAACGTTTTTGGCACTTTTTTCCCATTAACACCAGTATAGTCACCACTAGACATATTTATTTGCACTAGTTTTACACTTATTCTTTGGAATTCATGGTCAATAACCCTCATTTATATGAAATGTTCTAATTTTTGTGTAAGAAAAAAACAGAAATTATGAATGATTTTGAATAATGGTTAAGATCAGAGGAATGAAGGAAATGGATAGTCACAGATATGTCAAAGTTTAGTCAGGATAACGCTATAAAATTGAATAAAAACAGCCAAAATTCTTTGAAAATAGAGATCTGAGCCTTAATTTCCTTTGTGAAGAGCGTCTTATGGAACCATCTATGTTATTTTGGGGCAATTTTGTTAAAAGAAACCCATATTTATGATATAGAAACTTTTGAAAACGGGTCAAATTTGACCCGAGGACAACAGGAGGGGTAAAAGTCAGAGAAAAGTGAAATCCTTCATCCCACTGGCTTTTTAAGACATTGAGAACTTTCAGTGTACCCTGGAGCAACACAGCGATGCGGAGCAGCAGATGGTGGTTGTACTGGGCAGCTCCCAGTGGGCTCAAGCCCTCAGGCTGAAAGAAATATTCATACAGAAACTAACAGAAAACCTTTTGCACGCTTGGGTTGATTCAGACCAATTTGGGCGAAATGAAACTCTGACAACCAGCCACAAGTTTGTGGCGTCTCGGCTGCACAAACTATTCCTGAGACGTTCAGTCTTTTTAAAATGTCTGATAACAAAATGTTCTGTTTTTAAAAGCAGCCCTGTCTCCTAAAGATTCAGTTGTCATACTAAACTAAACTGCATTCTCAATTACATTTCGAGGGAACTAAACCTTTGTCCCAGATTGGGCTTGTCTTTGAAGTATCACAAATACGTTGTTGTCGTCATCTTGGGAGACAGGATCCAGTTTTCGTGACACAATCCAGGGTGCAGAGACTCGCACTTAAACTTGTTGTTCGCAGGTGGGAGGATGTCACATCAGCTGTGTCTCACAATAACACACACACACACACACACACACACACACAAACACACGCACACACACAGATGTGATGTCTCCATTTCACACCTATGTGATGTAGGCTAGTTCACTGGCCTCAGGAAAACTTCAGCGCACACACACACGCACACACACACTTGGACATTAGCAAGGAAATACTTACACAGAGACACACACACACACACACACACACACACACACACAGTCCATCGTTAAATGAATGTACTCAATGTACTCAGACAAACAATTCAAACGGCAATCACTAAGTCAGACACACTCACATGGGAACACACGCACGCACGCACACACACACACACACACACACACACACACACACACACACACACACACACACACTCCAGTGAGCTGATTCATTGAGCAATTTGCCCGAGGGCGTTCAGCTCCCTCCTGCTCTCGCTCGCCACTGACAGGATCGGTGACGGCGCCAACTCGCACTTGCCAGAAAAAAAGCAACACACAACACAACGCAGCGAGGTTTTGCAAACTCGCCTCACAAAACGTCTGAGCTTTTTGTACCAAATTAACATATAAACACAGAGAGAGGTGACAGCTTTTCTATTGCTTTCATATCACATTATTCCGATCATCAGGCTCAAGTGGGACTTTAACATGCAAATGAAGCATTCTGCTGCACTCTGGCAGAACAACAGAGGGAAAATTAGCATGTTTTTTTTGTATTATTAAAGCTGTTTAGGGCGCCCTGTTAGAGAAGCGAATCACTCATGTGCTCTGAAAAACAATATGGGGCCGCTTGGCAGCAGGTAACGTTAGCCTACTGTTAGCTAGTAGCTGGCTCAAACACATTAAAAATGCAGACAGCTAAATGGTCTAACGTGTGGCTGTGTTTTACTGGAAAGGATTCCATCACTGGGACGTCCAACAGTGTGCAGCTAAAGACACAAGGGGAGACTAGCTGCACTTTGAGACACTGTGGATACTGTCGGAGAAACACCACCGACGGGACTTAATGGTGCGCTCAAGTGCACCTCATAAACTCATGGTGCATTCAACGTTGTTGTAAAGTTCCCTTCTGCCTAGTGGAACTTATTTATGTTGGTTAACAGTAACTGACTGATAAAATAAGTTACTGTTATTACATTTTAAATACATTATTTAAATTTGACCATATGGCCTTAGCAATAAACAAGCCATTTTCTGTCGTTTGGTGTTCTTTTATTTTATTTATAGTATAGGCAGTATCATTTGTTAAAAAAAGAAAAAGAAAATGGCTGACACCTGCTCCCTGCTCCATGTAACGCCTGCTGGCCTAAAAATAACCACCATCCACTACTTTTTAAAGAGACACTACCCAATTCACGCCTCCTCACTGACTCAAACATTTCCTGTTTGTATTAAACGGAACGAATGATGAGATGAGATGGTTTTGTGGTTAGTAGACGTGTTGTCTCTGAGTCAAATGTTAAAGTGCTCATATTATGCTCATTTTCAGGTTCTTAATTGTATTTAGAGGTTGTACCAGAATAGGTTTACATAGTTTATTTTAAAAATAAAACACCATATTTTTGTTGTACTACACATTGCTGCAGCTCCTATTTTCACCCTGTGTGTTGAGCTCTCTGTTTTAGCTACAGAGTGAGACATCTCACTTCTGTTCCATCTTTGTTGGGAGTCACACATGCTCAGTAGCTAGGTAAGGACTACTAGCCAGTCAGAAGCAGAGTATGAGGGCGTGCCCTGACAGTACCTAGGTAAGGACTACTAGCCAGTCAGAAGCAGAGTATGAGGGCGTGTCCTGACAGTACCTAGGTAAGGACTACTAGCCAGTCAGAAGCAGAGTATGAGGGCGTGCCATGCTAGCAGCTAGCCGAGCATTATAACGTGTGTTCCAAAGTGACCACGTTTGTCTCTGAAGTAAAGGCTGGACTACAACAGAGCTGTTTGGAGCAGTTTGTGAACAGTGTTTTCTGTTGGAGATGGTAAGTCCCTTTGGGGGGGACTTTGGGCTTTTTCACTTTGGAAACCTATAACATAACACAAAAAAGATATACAACACAATAAAGGAAAGGGAAAACGCCAAAAAGCATAATATGAGCACTTTAAAGTCTGGGGACAAACACGGGTCTGTGTCTTATTTTCTTTGTGGCTGCAGACAATAGTCTTGCTTCTGCACCAGGGAACAGTTTTAAAAATGTCTTTTTTTAATGCAACAGTTTCAATGTCAACTTTTAACTTCTTTCTTGTTGTGATTAACCACTCATGGCCTGCTGCTTCCCCCAGACCGGTTTAAACTCTCTCGGAGAACCACGCGTGTGTAGTTTACTGGAAAGGACAGTTCATTCACGACTCCAGCTACAGTGCTTGGAGATCTGTGATTTTAATTAGCATTTTCAAAGAGCAGAGCTGCGCTGGAGGCTGAAAAGTGCAGGTTACCTTGATAAATCCAGCACGTTCTGGGAATTTCCGCCTATTTGGCATACCAAAATAAAAAAGTTAATAACAGAAAAACTGAAAGGACTAAATGAATGTATGAGGCTTCATTCAAAAGGTAAAATCTTCTAGTTTCTGTTGGGGGTGAGAATGACAGGGTACCTCACGATACAATCCACGATACACAGCTCGCGATACCGATAATATCGCGATACAGCAAATCTGTGATTATTAATATTTTGCGAAACAATCCTATAAGAAACATCACAGTATTGGTGTAACTGAATACAAAATGCCTGTGAAAAGGTTAAGTGCAGACAAGTCCAAACTGTTCGAAAAGTTTTTTCAGTCTGTAAATTGACACAACTATAGAGCAACTATGGGTCCAGACTTTGGACTTGAACGTGGCTGGGGCATCTGTTATTTTCCTCGAGCTGCTGCCCGCCGTCCCGTTAAAAACCTCTTTGGCTCGTTAACTTCTGTTCAAGTTTCCCTCGTTCGTGTGTCGAGCGCCACCTCGAAGCAGCCACTCTGCGAGCAAGGAAATCTATTCAGAGCGTTTTATTTTATTTATCAAAAAGTCCATATTTGGCGCCAGCGTAATGATTCTCGTATTCAATATTTTGTCCCACCCTTAGTTTCTGTAAACACGCTTGTTCAGCATGTGGCTAAAACGCAACCTTAAACTACAGCAGTTCAAACATGGTTTCTTGGTCCTTGTCTAGAATAAGTTCTATTTGATTAACAATAACTCGGACATGCTTCATCACCACATATACCTTCTACATTTTGCAATTGCTGACCGTTTTCTGACCACTTTCCTGTCACAACTATTGGGCAGATTACCAGGAAATTTGGTTTAGCCATTCGTGGTCCCCAGTGGATGTATCCTACTGACTTTGGTTTTCTCCTGACTTTCCCTCTAGCACCACCACGAGTTTATCATTTAAGGTTTTGAGTGCAATATGTCAACAAATATTGGACGGATTGTCAAGAAATTCAGTTTCAGACATTCCTGTTCCTCTCAGGATGAACTGCGATAGCTTTTGTGATTCTCTGACTTCGCTGACTCATCTAGCGCTCATCATCAAGTCAACATTTTAATGTGTCTACAGTGAACTGCTGGTGTCCTTGTCTGCTTTAACCAGGCACTTTAATGTAATGTAATATGTAGACTACATGGCTTGATGGCTGCACATCTGTGCATCAGACCTCTCAACCATAAGACCAGCTGCACGTCCTCTTCTAACCTTTCAATTCATTCATTTATGTAATATACATTTAAATAATTCTTTGTTTTCTCACCTGTTCTGTCTCACCTAATCTTTGGCTTGCACCTTGTAAAGTTGTCTCCAATGTATGAATATCACATCTGAATAAACTTCCACTCTGTCAGTCATTTCCCTGTATCTAAATTTAGCATACATTCTGTTATCTTCTAAAACCAAAAACAGTCTTTTTGAGGAAGTGCCTGCGTTAGCAAAGCCTAAAACTCTGCTTTCAGCATTATTTATTTGGCTGGGCAGCTGCACAGAGTCAAAGAACACTTTGATTTAATTTCATTTTTGTCTAGTGGCTTCATTGACATTCAGCGGACGACTGAAGTCTTAATGGATTTCTCTCCGAGGACGACGGTTCATGAGTTGTTTTGTACAAGCTGGCCTCTGTGATTAGCTGGGTCGAATCAAAGCAACGCGCTCGTTAGGAAACATCAAGAGGCCCGACCCGCAGCAAGATGGAGCTCCTCCAGAGCAAACCAAGTGTGGTAAACTCTTTAATTTAATCGCACAGTGGTTCTCAGAGGTGTTCGAGCTGTGAATGACCCTAAACTGAAGCCAAGGTTAATAAAGCTCTCTTGACTCAGCTGCCATTATTCTTGCTGTTTCCTTTTGAGGCCGGTCAGCGGCAGAAATCCTCTTCTATGGAAAACAGCGCTGCATTTGAATGTTTTAAGAACAAAGCAGTGCCGAGGGGCGAAAAGGGCATCCAAGATGAGTTGGGACTGAAGATGAGTTGAGACTGAGCGGGAATCCTTTTCAACTCTGAATGATCTTTCCGTTTTTAAAAGTAACGTTGGCTTCCCTCATTCTTCCTCTAATCCTCAAATCTTTTCAAAGTCTTCCAAAGTCTATTTGTTACATTTAAAAGTACGCAGAATTTGCTATCAGCAGCTCCTGTTTGCAGTGTACTCATGGATGTACAAACTTTCACTGGATTATTTTGATGCTGAAGAAAACTTGAAAACGTGATGATTCTCAGGCAGGTTCTGCAGCTACAAGGAGCGTCTTTTTCCTGTGCTTTCTGAGCAGATTTATGGATGTTTGTTCGTGATAGACATCAGACATGATGATATCTCCGGGAAGCATAACTCGCACTGAATCTAAATACACGCATGTCATGTCTATGTGTTGAAATTTGGCAATTGAGGCAATTGGGCAACAGTTTTGAAGTCCCATAACTGCTGACCCAAATTGAATCTGTGGATTTTTTTTTTTTTTTGCCGTGATACAGAAAGAAAATCAGACTGTATTTCTGTATTTCTGTTTGGAGTTTTTTTAAATCTGCGAAAAATTTGCAGAGAGTCTGTTGGAAGTTTTGCGGAAGATATGCGGAAAATTCTGCATCCAGATGGTGATAAACAGGACAAATCAGCAGCCAAACTACAGTAACTATATAACATTTAGAATACCAGTTCCTTTCATTTAGAAAACCTCTGCTGCAATGTGACTGAAAGGCTGGAGATAAACATGACGACTGCTTGTTCCAGTGCCTAATTAACTGCCCAAATGACTTGCCAATTCACTGGTTGGTTGCTTGAATTAACTGAAGTATTGGCTCAAGCTGATGCATTTAAAGTGGGAAGTATGTTTCGTACTCATGGGTAAAGTGGTGCTTAAACACAGCTGGCTCACATACATCGTCATTAATTTAGTTCAAGAGCACAAATGATTGCTTTAAATAAAAAGATGCATGTTGGACAAGGCCAACATGCATCAAGGCCGTTTTATTGGAGCAAGATGGACAGAAGTGAATGTATTCACACAGTGTTTTCTAGTGCAAGTGTTATATTTGATCGTACGTAATGCAGGCTGTTCTCTTTAAGCATTCTTACATAGTTAGGAAAGGTAAGGCACTGATATTCCTATGTATTCCACCTATTTATTACTGTACGCACCATGTTGATTGCTGCTTTATAAGAGTGCAAAGAGTGGTGCAGGGAGGACGTTGGGGCGGATGTTTAGCTACTAAAACACAGGGCTTTCAAGCCGGGAGCAGAGTTCATGTCCCGGAAGAAGTTAAGGAGAAAACACAAGACTTTCACCCAGGAAACGAGTGTTCATATCCCGGGAGTACTACTTAAGGGGGCCGCTGTTTTTTTTTGTCTAAACCACGATCTTTTTTCTAATTTTAACTTCGTCGTTCTGGAGTCTAAACTTAAAGGTGCTCTAAGCGATGTTGGGTGACGGCACATGTTGACGTTCAAAGTATTTTCAAATATAATGAGGCTACCTCGCCCCTCCCTCCTCCTCATCCCGTCCACTCTCCCTCCCTTCCGCGCACTAACCCCCCAACCCCCACCTCCAAATCCTTCTTGTCTGTTATTGGCTGGAACGCTGGAAGGCTGTTTGTTATGTTTGGTGGTGCAGGTTGGCGCAGTTTGTTTTGGTTGCCGTTTGTGGAGCCTGGGCTGTCTACAGAGACCGCGTTTTTTTTTTTACAGTGTGTTCAGGGAAAAGGCAGCTAGCGGATAGTGAGGATATGTTGCTGTGACAAAAAATGTTGTAGCCTAAAAAAAATTGCTTAGAGCACCTTTAACTGTCGTCACGTGACTCGCCGGCTGTCGAACTTCCGTAGGATATCATACCAATGGGTGTGCATACGTTTTCGTATGGTATCATACAAACCTGTTCATTAGAACGCGTTGAATAATACGTACTGCATAATGTAGAAGCACATCTGCAAGTCTGCAGCTGCCAGCAACCTCATAATTATTAAAGTAGATCTGAAATTTCAAACACAATCAGTTTCTCCCCAAAGTAAACTGCAACAATTGATTTTATGCTGAAGTTCAGACAAAAACACAGTAAGCTTAAGTCAATATTAAACTTTTTACTTTTCCTTGAGTAGATTTGTATACCTGTAATTGTTCAACAAAGTAATAGTACTGTTACTCAATTAAAATATTTTGGACTCTTTCCACCTCTGGGCCACGGGGTACGTGGCTTAAAAAACAATTCAAAAGAGGGACGCTATTGAAAACCACTGCTTTATATTGTCGAGGATGCCTTTATTAGGTCAGTTGACTTTACTACGACATAAACAGTGCGCTGCATGTGCTGTTAAGAGTCACCATGAGCTCTGAGCCCTGGACGTCAGCAGGAAGCGTCGGCCCGCATTGCCGCATCAAACGTCTCCAACACGTCTGCAGTGCAATGGAAACAGGAAACTGGATCAAGGAGAACAGAGTCAGGCAGAGGCGACAACAGCTCCATCACTCAGAGGCCCGCAGCGCTTTCACACAGGATGTCACAACGTGCAGGGGGAAATGGCCGTTTACTGTGACTGCCGAGCGGGAAATGAAACGCTCCGAGTCTAATCAGAAATCCAGGCCATCGTCACATTTAAGGTCACTTTGTCTAAACTAAAATGTATCCGGGGAAGGAAACAACAGCATGGAGCGCCCAGTAAAACCTCAGAGGTCTGCTGTTTAATACCCAGACGTCTCCCTGGACCAGTCAGGGGAGCACAGCAGCGTGCGTGAATGAGAGCTGAGGGCTCGACCGACGAGTGTCTCTTCACTTTGTCATCCCAATCAATCGCTGCCGACTACAGGCACTCGAGCTTTCTGATATGTGCTCATGAAAAGTGAGATTGCATAGTCGTGGCGGAGTCGTTGTCACCCGAAGGCCAGATGTCCACTTCAGTGAACGAGTGTGCTAAAGTGGACATCGCTTTAGTTAAGTGGTCCATAGAAGGAAGAGATGAAAGAGACATAGGGGAAAGACAGAAGCTGTTTTATCACTGTGACAATTTTCAATTTCCATAGATATTAGTATGTTATAGTCTAACGTTTCTGTTTTCTGTCATGTTGTCTCATTTTCATTATTAATTCTGGTCAGCATGTGTTCATATGATACTACTTCTGACATAAGTTCCAGCCATTGTTTAAATTCTGGGGGGAGGGGGAGGTATTTTTCCACACTCGTAGGATCACTCGGATGGCCGTTACAACCCCAACCTTTATTACTGCAGTTAGGTATAATAAAACCTGACGCTGTTCGTCACAGATACAGCAGAGTTGCAGTTGAAAAAACTGCCTGTGGAAACCCAGCGTAAGGAGGCAGGTTGGGGGTTGTGGATGTGTCAAACAACACAGGACTTTCACCCAGGAGACCGGGGTCCTTGTCCCATTCTTGTCCTGTGTGTCATTTAAACGTACAGTATATATTTTAACCCCGCCCAAACCCTATCTAAGTGGTTCTACCCTGTGCGCTAAAAAGTGACGCCAAGGGTCCGAACCATAAGCTTTAAAAAAATAATGCCAAAGGGATACAAAGAGCAGTAAAAAGTGACGCCAAAGGGTCCTGACCAAGCATCAGTATTTAGAATTTTTTGGGAGTGAGAATGTGTTGTCACACTCTCTGTTGAAATTATTTGTACTTACTGCCAAGACTTGGACATGAGTCCTCACTTACTGCAAAGTAAAATAACAAATATTAAAAGAATACGTTCAATACGTACAATACTAACAACAATAATAGTTTAGAATTGGGCAGCAGTAGCTCAGTCCGTTGGGAACGGTGGGGGGGTCACTGATTCAAGTCCCCATACGGAGCAAGTATGGAGTGCAGACTGGCGGTTGGAGAAGGTGCAGAGGTGCCCTTGAGCAAGGCATCAAACCCCCATCTGCTCCAGGGACACTGTATCATGGCTGACCCTGCGCTAACCCCTTAAAAATGCTTGTGTGCGCTGTGTGGAATCGTTAAAAGAAGCATTTCAACTACCAACTGCCTTATGTACATTGTGTGGCATGACTAATAATAATAAAGTAAATTTTTTTAATCATTCTGATCACGCTAAGTTCCCCTGGAACATAGATTCAGGAGGCGGTCATGCGCTAGAAATGCAGAAATCAAACAGCAAAGGCCAGGAAGAAGAAGACCACTAAAATAAACATCTTCAAGATCTGTTCTCTTTCATTCTTTAAAGAATCAGCAAATACGTACAATTTAAAACAAGATTGTGTCCATTTCTGATGATTTCTGTTGGGACATTGTGTACTTGTTAAAGGGTCTCTTGACATGCAACGTAACCCAAGAACACTGATTTGCAGGTGCCAGTAATGCGCCCGAAGCGCAGCAATGTACCAGCAAAGACCGATAAGAAGAAGACCACAAGCAAGTAACCAATGATTTCAACAACGCATGTTTTGCAAAAGAACAGCTCTTAAGAAAGATCGGCTTTGCATTCATGTTTGTTAGACATTTTTAGGGATTTCGTTTTATAAAGCAATAAAGCTAGATCTTCCTTTTGTGATTTGTCAAAACATTTAAATAAACATCCTGATGATCTGTTCTCTCTCTCGTTCTTTAAAGCTGCATTGTGTATTAAGTTATCCCATCTAGCCGTGAAATTGTATATGACAACCAACTGAATATTACTTTCTAGCCCCTCCCATTCCGATCGCGTTTTAACTCTTACGGTGGCTGTATTATTCAAGAAGTACGACTTTGTCCGTGAGTGTTCCTTCCAGTGTAATAATAGTTTTACGTTTTCGTTATTTTGGTACCATTTAATTGCTAGCATCAGCTATCAGGTTCCCAAACGAATGCAAGCTAAAGTTAGTAAAGTATCAGCGTGATCCTCCATCTTCAACAGGCTTTCAAATCTGCCGGCAGATCTAGTAGTCTCCCCCTGGCACTGAGTTTAAAAGCGCAAAAGGCGGAGGTATGTCCCTCTTTGGCTAATGTATTTTAAAGATGGAGGCGCAACATGGCAGAATACATACGAGCGACTCGCCCGTATGTATTCTGAATGATTCTGAATGTCAGATTCTACGCGTACGAGAATATTTTGATTAGTTGGTGGAAGTAATTACACATGAATGAGCACATATTTGTGAAAGAACAAAGGGTTTTTTTTGCTAAGAATTAACTCAAAACGTTACACAATGGAGCTTTAAAGACCATGTACGATAATATAATCCCCTCAGTCTGAGGAGGACTCTGCCCTCTGACCGCTCGGCTCAGTAAATCTGTCTCAGAGCGACATGACACACCACACAACATGACCACTTCCATGAGTTAACTATCTGTGAATCACAATCTTCTTTCGTGACTTGCATGAGAAGTAAAGTGCATGGAGCAGTTGGGCGAGCTGTAGAGAGCCAGAGGTGTTGTAAATTTAATCAGAGATGAGAGCACGAGAACCTGAAAGCAGCACGCCAAGAGTCTCTGAATTACATTTTTTTACAGGAAAAGCCAACGGAGACAAACGGAGAAAACTGGCATTAACGCCCATGAACATTCACATTTACTTGACCCTCGTTTGACTTGACTGATTCAGTAATCAAAGTAAGCAACGGCCAATGTGGGGAAAAAGATTAAAAACATTATTCTTTGCGGGTTTTTCCGGGCTATGCCACTCTCTGAAACCGTGTTAGAGCAGCTCACACATTTTCAGTATTTAATTATTAAGATAAATCAGAGAGTATAGTGAATACAACAGATACAATATTTAAGACTGTCAGGAGTTCGTCCTCTGGAGTCATATAAATCGCTGACATTGTCTGTGTCAGTCCAAAACCAACAATATGATCTGTGGAAAGCCTTAAACCTCAAGATGTCAGATTTTTAGCCTCCTTTAGCAGGGACCGACCAATTATCGACCTGGCTGATTATCGGTGGCCGATATTTGGCAGTTTGCAGATTATCTGTATCGGTGTCTTATTTTTACAAATAACCGATAAAGTTATTTAATTAAAAAGTGCACTACTTTCTCTCTGTAAGCAGTGTGAAACACTTGCACACGCACTGTTTGTATGCTTAGACTTCGGGAAGCCATTTTTGTTTTTATTTATTGATTTTTTTGGACTGTGTATTGTGTTTAGAGTTTCAGTTTTATGAAATAATTGCTTAAAGCATTTAATCAAATTTTTGAGTTTGTAACATTCCAACATTTTAATTTTGACTAAAAGATTTTCATTTTCACTGTATATGCATATCGGTTCCAAATATCCGTTAACAGTTTCCTTAACTAGTAATAATCGGTATCAATATCGGCCCTGAAACAACAGTATCGGTCAACCCCTATATATATATATATATATATATATATATATATATATATATTTATATTCCAGCAACATGCTCTGATAAAGAAACTGTACACTACCACCGCAAATGAACTGTTGTTCCATGTGCAATAACTCGGCTTAATCTGCACATGTAATGTAGTATTTTTAGAGATTCCTCTTGTGATGTTGTGCAAAATTGTGTTGTATTGTATGTACCGGAAACATATTGTGTACTTCATGTCTTTGTATGGTTGTATTTTTGTTCATTTGTAAGTTAAGTTAGTATGTGTGTTTTTTATCCTGCACGCCAGATCAAGTTTCCCTTTGGGATAATAAAGTGACTGAACCAAACCGACCCATTAGCCATTAGCAAACATAGCAACATAGTGGAGCATTTAACAGCTGAAGAGACAGATATTTCCCTCAGGAGTTGGTGGAAACCAAAAACAACTAACAGAGAGAGAATATTGGACACAAACACGACTCAAATGGGATGACAATGTTGCTCGGCTTCTGCTGCATGGGTGAATATCTTTTTGGTAGGGCTGCAACTAAGACTTATTTTCTTTGTTGATTAATCTGTTGGGAAAAAGTGATTTCCGAGCTGTTTCATGTTAAACAAAAAGATTACAACGATAAAAGTAGTGTTTATTTACATGGAGTCTGGTGTAGTTTGGTGATGGTGATTTTGGGGCTGTTTCATGTTAAACAAAAAGGATCTTCCTCTAACTAAAAGGTCTATCTCTGTAGGGATCCTTTCCATAATGTTGTCAGACACTTAGAATAATAATCTGAGCCTGTCAGCTGCAAAAACAGAAACTTTTAGTGGACGCTGACTGGCGCTGAACATCTGTCCTGTAGGGTTACATCGCAGCCCAGTCTGTGGCTGCCGGTTACAGCGTTCTCGCTCCATACTGGACCAATTGCAAAGATTTTTGTTTACATTAGTCACTTAGACACAAATGCATGGGAAAATACATTTAAAATACAACCCCAAAGGCAATCAAATGATAATGTGAAAGACAAAGAAATGATTTGTTTTCTATTATCCTGAAACTTTGGTCTTTGGGTTGACTGGATGAGGTCAATTCTGGTCAACAGTAACAATTACTAAAAGTGTGGAGTCAAACCCCAAACAGTTCGATTTTACTT
Source organism: Sander vitreus (assembly GCF_031162955.1). NCBI lineage: Eukaryota > Metazoa > Chordata > Actinopteri > Perciformes > Percidae > Sander > Sander vitreus. Next base: position 68,096 of record NC_135873.1, read on the forward strand.
TGGGAGGATTCTTCACAACTCTTCTGTTCCAGTTTGACTGAGCAAAGCAGCAAACAGTGATGGCAAACAGAGGAAATGGGAAAGAGGAAATAATGAAAAGAGGTGGTGAGCGAGGGGGGGGATATAAAACCAACAATCATAAAGTGGAGCAGCAGCCGCCAGCTTTCCACCAAATCCCAGCAGACTATTAAACTTTGAGAAGTGACATCATAACGAGTACGTTTACATGCACACTAATATTCCACTATTATTCCAAATATGACAATATTCCGAATGTGATACAGGTACTGAAAACAGCATATTCCGGTTGGATATTCAGATAAGGCCTTTTTCCGAATATAGCATTTTCCGAATATAGCATTTTCCGATTAAGACGTGTGTGATATGCCGTTATTATTCAGGTTTTAGAGGCGTTCTTTGGACATGTATACAGCGCATTCGGAATATGCGTCTCAATCGGGGGTTTTACCGCAGGCTTATGGTCAGCTCTGTTCATTGCTATGGTTGCTGTAAACAAACCAACCAGCCAACAGTTTGCAGGGCTGACCCGATAAGAAGGAAAATCGAAGACTTTATTCATGTACACAAACATGTTCATCTTGTTTTTTTCGTGATGGTCAGCACGTTTTTTATAATACCAACAATTGCAGCGGGACGGGTTGGGTTTAGGAAACATGACATGTGGAAGGTCTCCTGGGTGAAAGTCCTGTATTGTTTGACCCATCCTCCGCCCCAACCAACCTCCTTAGGCGGATTTTCGGGTTTTCGTGCTACTCGCTAACGTAGCATTTTCCGATTAAGACGTGTGTGATATGCCGATATGCACTTAATGCTACGTCATCTTCTCATTGAGAATTGTGCTGTGATCACGAAAGATGCTTCCCATTGAAATATATTAGTTTAAAGGTCCCATGGCATGGAAATGTCACTTTATGAGGTTTTTTAACATTAATATGCGTTCCCCCAGCCTGCCTATGGTCCCCCAGTGGCTCGAAATGGTGATAGGTGTAAACCGAGCCCTGGGTATCCTGCTCTGCCTTTGAGAAAATGAAAGCTCAGATGGGCCGATCTGGAATCTTCTCTTTATGACATCATAAGGAGCAAGGTTACCTCCCCTTTCTCTGCTTGGCCCGCCCAGAGAATTTGGCCCGCCCATGAGAGAGAGAGATTATGGTTTTCAAACGAGCAAAGTGGCAGTTGGTCAAGGACACAACCCCACCCTCCACCTTGCCCCCCCCCTCTCTCCTCCTCAATAGCATTTAAAGCTACAGACACAGAAATGGCACATCCTAAGGAAAGCTCATTGTGGGACTGGCTCTAGTGGCTGTAATTCTGCACCAAGGCTGAATTTCGGGAAAGAGACTTCAGATACAGTATTAGGGGACCACTAAGGCCTATATAAAAGAGACTTCAGATACAGTATTAGGGGACCACTAAGGTCTATATAAAAGAGACTTCAGATACAGTATTAGGGGACCACTAAGGTCTATATAAAAGAGACTTCAGATACAGTATTAGGGGGACCACTAAGGTCTATATAAAAGATACTTCAGATACAGTATTAGGGGGACCACTAAGGTCTATATAAAAGAGACTTCAGATACAGTATTAGGGGACCACTAAGGCCTATATAAAAGAGACTTCAGATACAGTATTAGGGGACCACTAAGGCCTATATAAAAGAGACTTCAGATACAGTATTAGGGGACCACTAAGGCCTATATAAAAGCATCCAAAGAGCACCATGTCATGGTACCTTTAAACGTGCTGACCATCACGAAAAAAAACAAGATAAACGTGTCCGTGTACACGAATCAAATAGATTAAATTATGTGACCATTTCACGAACTGCCGTGAGACTGGGTTGTTCAAGAAGCCGGTCGAAGGAATTAAAGAGGGATGCTGCGTTCGCACGGCCCAACAAGTCCGCCACCGCTGGAAAACTTTTAAAGTCAAAATCTTATTTTGCACAGCTGCATGTAAATGTGAATATAAGAGAAATATTCACTTTCATTAGCCATGTAAACAGCTTAGTTGGAATATCGTCTTTTTAAGATTAAGGTCAAAAACCGGAACATTATGTGCATGTAAATCGTAGTCTGTGCTGATTAAGAATTGATCGTGAATTAGTTCATTAGTTTGTCAGCAGGAAACTGGGAACTTTCTGTCGTAACTAAAAGGCTAAATGTTGCTTTAAATCCCAAACAACACTGTGCGACTCAAAGACTAATTACCGTTTCTACTCGTTTCTGATTTGTGACTGAAGTGTGTTTCTGCTGCTGCATAACTTTAGATGAGTTTTAACATTTCCAATCATCTTCTCAGTATCAGTGAGTTTAAAGGCCAACATTGTTGAAATGTCTCAACAGGTGCAAGTGAAATTAAACTAATTATCTGTGACATTTTCATTTCAATGAATAAATAACTTTTTCCTCCCTCAGATCTTAATCGTTTTTATAATTTGCTGTTTGCCACCATCCCGGAGTCCGGAAGTGCTTTCCCAAAAACTCGTAGAAAGTGTTTTACGTGAGTTATAAATTAGAAAATAGGTGAAAATAACACATTCATACTGCATGAGAAAAAAGTGCTTGGGATTATCAGAAATCTGGCGTATCTGTAAAGGGGAGACGGAGGTACAAACTAGAAAGAATTGAACCCTATATAACTGCAGATTGCCACTTATCGACACCATTTTGGGACCAGCCAACCAGCCAACAGTTTGCAAGGGCTGCAGACCCGATAAGAAGGAGAAACACAGCTACTTTGAAACATTATCAAAGGCTTGGAGATCAACAGATTTTTGGATATGAGCACACATCGCTACGCCGACCTTTTCAAGAAGCCGGTTGAAGGTATGAAAGAGGGACGCTGTGTTCACACGGTCCAACAAGTCCTCCACCGCTGGAAAACTTTGAAAGTCAAAATCTTATTTTGCACAGCTGCATGTAAATGTGAATATAAGAGAAATATTCACTTTCATTAGCCATGTAAAGCGTAGCTTAGTTGGAATATCGTCTTTTTCAGATTGAGGTCAAAAACCGGAACATTATGTGCATGTAAATCGTAGTCTGTGCTGATTAAGAATTGATCGTGAATTAGTTCATTAGTTTGTCAGCAGGAAACTGGGAACTTTCTGTCGTAACTAAAAGGCTAAATGTTGCTTTAAATCCCAAACAACACTGTGCGACTCAAAGACTAATTACCGTTTCTACTCGTTTCTGATTTGTGACTGAAGTGTGTTTCTGCTGCTGCATAACTTTAGATGAGTTTTAACATTTCCAATCATCTTCTCAGTATCAGTGAGTTTAAAGGCCAACATTGTTGAAATGTCTCAACAGGTGCAAGTGAAATTAAACTAATTATCTGTGACATTTTCATTTCAATGAATAAATAACTTTTTCCTCCCTCAGATCTTAATCGTTTTTATAATTTGCTGTTTGCCACCATCCCGGAGTCCGGAAGTGCTTTCCCAAAAACTCGTAGAAAGTGTTTTACGTGAGTTATAAATTAGAAAATAGGTGAAAATAACACATTCATACTGCATGAGAAAAAGTGCTTGGGATTATCAGAAATCTGGCGTATCTGTAAAGGGGAGACGGAGGTACAAACTAGAAAGAATTGAACCCTATATAACTGCAGATTGCCACTTATCGACACCATTTTGGGACCAGCCAACCAGCCAACAGTTTGCAGGGCTGCAGACCCGATAAGAAGGAGAAACACAGCTACTTTGAAACATTATCAAAGGCTTGGAGATCAACAGATTTTTGGATATGAGCACACATCGCTACGCCGACCTTTTCAAGAAGCCGGTTGAAGGTATGAAAGAGGGACGCTGTGTTCACACGGTCCAACAAGTCCTCCACCTCTGGAAAACTTTGAAAAAATCTTATTTTATTCACTTTCATTAGCCATGTAAAGTGTAGCTTAGTTGGAATATCGTCTTTTTCAGATTGAGGTAGGCCCGCACGATTAATCGTTATAAAATCGCCATCTCGATTCACCCCCCCATTTGCGATTTCATTTTTAAATGACTTTGATTTTTTTTTGGGGGGGAGGGGGGGGGATTTTCGGCCTTTATTTTGATAGGACAGCTGAAGACATGAAAGGCAAGCAGTTAAAGAGTGTGCTAAGAAATCATTCTGTTTTTGATACTGTACTTAAACTGGCAATTGACAAACTCCATTTCTCTAGAGACTGGAGCTGCAGCATGTTTAGTGACATGTTTTAATTATGTAAAGACATGATCGAGGAGTTCAGATAGAGTCTGTATCAGGGCCATATTTACTTCAATGTGTTATATGTCACTATTCTTGGTAGCCTACTGTACTTAAATGGCCAGTATGTTCTTTATTTTCTTCATCCATTGAAGCCTCTGTGTTTACAGGCTTGTGGTAATGCACAATGTGCTATAGGTGCCAAAAAAAATAAATCATGGCAGAGAATCGTGATTTCAATTCTAAGCTTAATAAATTGTGATTCATATTTTTCCCTGAATCGTGCAGGCCTAGATTAAGGGCAAAAACCGGAATATTATGTGAATGTAAACATAGTCTGTGCTGATTAAGAATTGATCGTGAATGAGATTTCACACCGTTCTTTAGTTTGTCAGCAGGAAACCTGGAAACTTTCTGTCGTAACTAGAAGGCTAAATGTTGCTTTCAAAGACTAATTACCGTTTCTACTCGTTTCTGATTTGTGTTTTTCTGCCGCTGCAATCATCTTAGTATCAACGAGTTCAAATGCCAACATTGTTTAAATGTCACAAAGCAGCTGCAGGTGAAATTAAACTAATCATCTGTGACATTTCAATGAATAAATAACTTTTTCTCCCTCAGATCTTAATTGTTTTTCAACTTGCTGTTTGCCACCCACCAGGAGTCCGGAAGCTCTTTACCAAAAACTCGTAGAAACTGTTTTAAGGGAGTTATACATTAGAAAATAGGTGAAAATAACACATTCATATTGCATGAGAAAAACTGTTTGGGATTATCAGAAATCTGGCGTATCTGTAAAGGGGAGACGGAGGTACAAACTATAAAGAACTGAACCCTATATAACTGCAGATTGCCACTTATCAACACCATTTGGGAGCAGCCGCTCTTCAACAGACTGAACCCTATCTTCAGTTAAACGGTATTCACCTTTTGGTGCAGGTGTAAATCACTCCCTGATTAGATGGAGAGAATAAAAGCCAGCGGCTCAGACTCTTCAGTTTTGAGACTCGACAACACTGAGCCTCACAGTACGAGGATTAGTGTCAGACTGATGATTACAGATGGACAGACAAGCTGCTGTCTGGCAGACCAAAGCCTCTCTCATCTGTTCCGTCGCGCACAAGCACTGAAACTGAAACTCACTTTTACAAAAAGTATCTGTGAGAAACGAGCCTGACGTTTGGAAATTAAAAAAAATAAATAAAAAAAAGACTCCCTGTGGTTACACGTGTTCATTCAAACGGCTGGTTATCAAAAGTCTCGTGGCTCCGTTCATCCGTCTGATGAATAAAAGGTCAATTTTTTAGGATCGACAGCTGGGATCTGCAGTCGCAGCCAAGCTCAGTCTTCCAGATATTGGTCTGAAACATGCACTGACAAGCAAAACCTGGCCTCGATGGTTTGATGATGACGAACATTGACAGTGAAGCAGGGATCAGACTGCACACAAAACAATCTGATCCAAGAGTAATTGAAGCTTACTGCCATGTGCAACAACATGACGTTTTATTCTGTAGAAGACAAAATTGTGTGGACATTGACGCTCCATCTTGACTTCCGCCGGAGACGCCCCTCATTTTCGGCTGGATGTCCGTCCCCTTCCTCTGTCTCTGTGTTGGCGTTCTAACCTCTGGTGGATTTCTGAGGACTATGGTTAACTGCTCCTCAGATCTCTGCAGGGTAAATCCAGACAGCTAGCTAGACTATCTGTCCAATCTGAGCTTTCTGTTGCACGACTAAAACTACTTTTGAACGTACACACGTTCCACCAAAACAAGTTCCTTCCAGAGGCTATTTAGCAGAGGCACCGTGGCTCCGTCCGGCGTTTAGCACCGCCCAAGACGATTGTGATTGGTTTAAAGAAATGCCAATAAACCAGAGCAGGTTTTTCTCCCAGACCTTCCTCCTGCCAGACCTTCCTCCGCAGCACTGTGGAGGACGGTCTGGCAATGTGAGACTAACATATACAGTATGTGACTTGAATATGTTGATGAAAACCATCGAAAAAGCGACAAAAACCCTTAAAAGAAGCGACTCAACTAACAAATGCATTCAAGAAATTAACAAATGGCCAGTAATTTTCCTACTAAATAATAATTACACTAATTATTATATTTCAACTAATTAAGAATAAAACTGAAGTTATTGTCTTTGATGCCAAAGAGGAGACACTTAAAGTCAGAAATGTGTCTGTATATGTTTACCTACTACGCCCTGCAACACCCTACTACGCCCTGCAACACCCTACTACAGCCTGCAACGCCATGCTACATCCTGTTACGCCTTACTATGCTCTGCAACACCCTACTACCTCTGTAACGCCCTACTACGCACAGCAACGCCCTGCTACGCTATGCGATGCCCTGCTACGACCTCCTATGCCCTGCTACGCCCTCTTATGCCCTGCTATGTCCTGCTACGCCATGTTATGCCCTGCTACGCCATCCTATGCCTTGCTATTTCCTACCACACCCTGCTACGCCCTACTATGCCCTGCTACGCCCTACTATGCCCTGCTACATCCGGCTACGCCCTGCTATGCCCGGCTACACCGTGCTATTCCCTACCACGCCCTACTACGTCCTGCTATGCCCTGCTACGCCCTACTATGCCCTGCTACGCCCTACTATGCCCTGCTACATCCGGCTACGCCCTGCTATGCCCGGCTACACCGTGCTATTCCCTACCACGCCCTACTATGTCCTGCTATGCCCTGCTACGCCCTGCTATGCCCTACAACATCCTGCTATGTGTATGTGTGTGTACTATAATTGCCACTGTTCATCATACCAACTGCTATACTGTAATTATTATGAATCATATTTCTCTATATCTGTTTATCTGTTTACCATTGTTGCACTAAATATTTGCTCTTTGGGGGAATCGTTGGGTCTTTGTAAATTATAGAGTTTGGTCTAGACCTACTCTATCTTTTAAGTGTCTTGAGATAACTCCTGTTATGATTTGATTAGGGCTGTCAGCATTAACGCGTTAATTGCGATGCCATTAAGGGCCGAGCATAACGCATTAATCACATGCTGGCATTTATTAATTTATTTTACACTTCACTCGGCTTTGCGTCGTGCCTAACAGGCTACTATTTTGACCCTTTGCCGCACCGCTACTTATCATCAAGCTGCCACTTCCTCCTGCTGCAGGCTGCAGGCATGATGGAGAAAGACAGCAGCACAGTTTTGAATGACGCTTTTTATTTTCCAAAACTCCCGGACGGCTCGTAGACAAGTAGAAAGCCATATGCACGTTGTGTAAAGCCGAATTAAAATATCACAGTAGCACGTCAAGCTTGAGCTACCACCTACGGAGCTAATTAACGTGACTCAGGTTGATGCTACCAGCTAGCATGCTATCCACTCAGGCAAAGCAGTATTTTGGAGAGTGCTACTTGCCGACCTGTGGATGAAACCAAATCCCCAAAAATGACTACAGCTCTTGCGAAACGGTTGGCAACTAACTGCAGACCTGTCAGCATCGTAGAGGACTCGGGTCTTAAAGACGTACTACGGTTGACCTGTCTCGTTGCCGTCGAGGGGGACATTAGTTTTCACGGATACACAGCCTGTACGACACGGAGAAAGCAGCCACAGTGGAACAGCTGCAAGGTGCTGCAAACGCTGCCTTATTAACCGCTGATCACTGGACGTCAGTGAGGAATCAACATTATTTAGGAGTTACTAAACACTACGTTGACTCTGTTAAGGATAGGGATTTTGAGTTTTTTTAGTTAGGTACTTGGAGGAATTGTGCAATAATGACAGATTCACACATTTGTCTTTTGTTTACAGTAAAGTTTTTCATTAAGTAACTTTCTCTGCATTCATTCATTCATTTGATTCCCAATCAAGATCCACTGGTAAGAATGGCTTTCCATTGTTAATATGGACTTAAAAATGCAATCATGTGATAAGATATGCGATTAATCGCGATTAACTATAGAAATAAAATATAAATAAAATTGAACAGAATGTAATTACTCTGTTTTTGTTTATTCTGTAAAGCACCTTGATTTACTCTACTGTATAAAGTAGAAATTCAGTTACCAGTGGAAATTCACACCCCTAATATTTACCGGCATCCACTCGCGCACTGATACTCCATCACTCTGTTTGCTGGCTCATCTGTAATGCATTCTCTGCCACTCTCTCTCTATTTAGCTACGCATCACCATTGCACTGATTTATTCATCACTCCATTTTCTCACTTCCCCGTCACTTGCAGCACCTCTATTTCTGTCCTCATCCCAGAGACTGCGAGCAGAAAGAGGCAGAGCCAAAAACATGCTTCACTAAAGGCCTGCCGTCTGTTCGGAGACGTCGAGCGGCACGCTTCGGCTGTTCAGAGATTTCATTTCATTCACAGCCGTCGCTGGGGCTCTTCAGGATCTTCACGGGGAACTAGAAGTAAAACCGTGCGTTGTGTTCGACATGCGCGACCACAACCTGTTCTGCCGCCAAAGACAAAAAAAAAAAAAAAAACATCTAAAAAGCAACAAAAACGACAAAAAAAGCACTGAGCTATTCCTTATAAGCTTATAACACGATGATAGCCTGCCAGAACTTCCTGTATTTGGCCCAAAAGTCCCAACCATCCACAAAATGCTTTCACACTAGAAAGAAACCAGGCCATGGTTCTGTTTGATCCGGACCCAGACATTTTGGTTGTTTGGTCCGTGGCAGCTTTCGCACCTGTAATTTGGGGTTCGGATCAAACTGAAAAGACAGAAAGTCGGAAACCAAACGACTTCGGTGTGAAACCTCCCCTGAAAGTCACGCCTCCCCTCGAGAGTGTAGGCTGTTTGGTTACTTTTATTGTGTAAAGCACTTTGAATTACTCTGGTGTATGAAGTGTCTACTGACGCAACGTTGTGTTTTCAGCGTAGTGTCCGAAATCTCGCTTGCTCGTTCCCTTATATAGTTCACTATTTATTAAATGCTATACAGGGAACAGTGAGTGAGGGAGTGAGGGAACAGTTTTTCGAACACAGCTGAAGACTCCTTCCATTTTTAGTTTGATTCAAAAGGAACAGTGTGACATTTTAGGACCCGTAAGAAGATCACTAATTTCAACTCTTAAGTCTACACAGAGTGTGAAGAAGACTTGAATCATGTATAATCTATCAGATAATGTGTCCGATCCGTCCGACCCCTCTTGCACGTCTGGCTGTTGCTTCACCCAAGCTTTTTTTCTTATCTTAACACCTTTTTCTATCCTAAACAGCTAGTTTCTACATATCTGTATCTGTTTCTGTATTTATCGTGTATTCTTATCAATGCTCAATATGTTTGTTTGTGTGTATATGCACCGATCGCCAAGGCAAATTCCACGTAGGTGTAACCTACTGTGGCAATCTGATTGGGGCGTTTTCGTGTCCAGCATCTAAAGATAGAGCCGGCTTGTGATTTTGTGCTTTACAAGTACAACATCTTCGCTTTGCAGTGAGAGAACCGTCTCCCTCAAGGACTGTCTGAGACTTTGATGCACAGGAGACGGACTAATTGGAGAGGGAAACTCGAGGCCCGATTCTGGGATACAGAGAGCGAGCGGGGTCAGCAGCGAGAGCCTCAGGGCCGCCGCTCTGTCCGTGGGAAATAACCTCTATTTCTCCAAGAAACTCATGGTATGTCAAAAAAATATACCATGTGCATTTGTTTAATAGATGTAACAATACTAATGATGTGTGTGCGAGCCCTGCTCTCTCTTGGCAGGAACTCTAATGAGTATAGTATGTTTATACCTTTGGGCTTTCTAAATGCTGAAGTGAAACCGGCGGCCATATGGCTGCCAAGCACCATGTGTGGGTGGTAATGGGCTCCTGATAAAGAGATGAATATGTTATTTTATGGTCATTTTACGGCTGTTACTTCAGTAATAACATCAGTTTTAATTAATCCCCCTGACAAAGCAAGAGAGCGAGAGAGAGAGGGAGAGAGAGGGAGAGAGAGAGAGAGAGAGAGACGGAGAGAGATATCAGTATGTACAAGATGAGAAGATTGAAAGGTAGAACAAACTGTACACTACCTTGCCAAAAGAATTAGGACACCCTTGTTCGAATACTTAAAAGGCAATTGCGTTGTTTTTTTTCCAACCTCAACCCTATTTTCCCATGTTTTTGTGTCTAAGTGGCGGATGGGCACAACAATCTTTGAAATTTGTCCAGTATTAAGCAAGAAACTGGCTGCCCTTTGCGGGCAATTGCGCACCTTCAATTTCCGTCCACTAAAAATTCTGTTTCTGCCGCTGACAGGCTCAGATTATTATTCTGAAGTGTCTGACAACATTATGGAAAGGATCCCTACAGAGATAGACTTTTGTTAAAGAGTAAGATCCTTTTGAAAAAAATTGCTATGACTTAACCCACCAGACTCCATGTAAATAAACAGTACTTTTATCATCATAAAACACACTTCATTCAAAGTCGACAGGACCAGATTAACAACTATTGAAAGCCATCCTGGTTTGTCTTTCCACTCGTTCAACCATCACCACCCTGGTTTGGTTGAAATAAACCCTTAATTCACCCATTTACATGTGGAGATATGCTGGCTCTATACACGCTAAAAGTAGTGATTATTTACATGGAGTCTGGTGTGTTTGGTGATGGTGATTTCGGAACTGTTTCTGGTCAAACAAAGAGGATTTTACTCTTTTTATAAAAAGGTCTATCTCTGCAGGGATCCTTTGAAGAATTCCAATGAAGAGGAATCTTGACGTGACAACACCCAACATTTCATACTATTTATTAGATTAAACAACTCAATAAATAGTTAGTTTTTTAGGGGCGTCACGATTTGATTGGACTTTCGATTTAAAGGTCGCGATTCGGTTACATTTTTCGATTTAAACTTCTTTTTATTCCAACAGGGACGGCATCGCCATAATGCCATTATAAGAGCCACTGGTTAGGGGAAGGTTACTTTACAACAACTTGAGTGTCTCAAGAGTTTACGAGGTGCAATTGAATGCACCATGGAGTCCCTGCAGGCAGAGCAGGAAAAAGGCTGACGAGAGTGGACGCTGTCGGAGCAGAAGAATAATGAACATGGTTTTGGAATGATGTTCTATCACATACGGTATATATATATATATATATGATATATGATGATCCAGTGTCCATATACTTTTTGGCCATGTAGTGCAAGAAAGACAGGACATGAAAGAAGAGAGAGAGAGAAGAGGAAGGAATATGATGTTGCGTAATGGAACAGAAGACAGATACAGGGAAAGAAAGAGATAAATGAGGGCGATGAATGGCAGAAAAATGGAAAAACATGTTGAGAAAGATGAACTGAGAACACGATGGGCGAGCGAGAAGTGAAGCAGAAGAGCGCGGGGGGAAATGTTGCGTCATGTTTGTTAAACGGCGTGTTTTTTTTCTGATAACGAGCCGACACGTTAAACCTGACCTCTTAATTAAACCGTCGGCCCCGTTTCATTGCCTCTCTGCTCACTCACACTCTGATTGGCTTCGACTCGATCCATCGAGCGGAACGAACCGACGTCACCAAACGAAGCCAAACGACGACGGCACGCAGAGAACACACAGATGAAACTGGACAATAGTGTAATGAAACGGAAGGCAAATATATCTTGAGTAGTATAACACACGTTATGTAAAATTGATTATGTAAAATGATGTAAAGAAGAACAGAAGCAGGGCCGGGTTGGGAAAG
>NC_135873.1:85000-90000 GCF_031162955.1 Sander vitreus
TACATACACTAACTAAAAAAAGAAAAGTGACACTAGGTTAAAAGTTCATTCAGTTTGGGTCAATATAGCACTTTTTTTAAACCCATTGTTAGTCTTTTACTAACTGTTGGGTTATTCAAAACTAAATTATGGTTAATGTGACTCACTGTGTTGGACACAAAAAGCTTAAGTTTTATCTTTAAAACCAACCCGTTCTCACTCCCAACTCATAAAATACTGATGCTTGGACAGTGTGTCTCGGTTCGCTGCTCTAGCGCCATAGAGGGGAAGTAAGACACTGTTCATCTGTACACACTGCCCACACTACCATGGCACAGAGCTGGATTTAAATCAGCAAATTATCTCTATAACTAAGTTACGTAACAAACTTGTTTTAACCCAAACTACAATCTTTTTCTCAAACCTAAGCAAGTAGTTTTGTTGCCTAAACAGGTTCTGCACTGCAGGGGCACTTATCGCTCATGTTGCTGGACATTCGTAGGAAAATGCAAGGAACATCGTGCATGACTTTTTCATCAGCATCATACGAACTGTTAGAGGATATGTTTTGAATATGACATTTAAAACTGCAAAAGATAAATATAATATTAACCAATCAGTAATAAAAAAGTGATGTGTATGTTTAAACATCAGTATTATAACAGCTGCCAACAAAATTAGGTAACGAAAGGCTACTTTCTGTATCTGTAACAAAATGATCTAGTCTGTATGATTATCTTTTGTGTTTAACTGCCAATAAAATGCATGTATTTAAAAATTAACACCTGTGGAACACCAGTCAGGCTTTACTCCACAACTGATCTGGTGAAAGCTTCATTTTGACGTATACTTGAACTATACTTGGGTATTTCCATTTTGTATCTCAGGGGTACAAGCCCTTACAGACAAATCTGTGTGGTTGTGTCTTCTTGTCGTTTTTCAGATGTGTCTAATTTGTCAGTAGCAGTTCCAAACAACTTACTTTAACCCAGTACTTTTAGCTAACTCTTTCAACGTTAAACTAAATAATCTCCAACAATTTCAACATATTTTAACCGTTAGCTATTTCAACCGATAGCCAAGTATTTCAACCGTTAGCCAAGTATTTCAAACGTTAGCCAAGTATTTCAACCGTTAGCCAAGTCTTTCAAACGTTAGCCAAGTATTTCAACCGTTAGCCAAGTATTTCAAACGTTAGCCAAGTCTTTCAAACATTAGCCAAGTATTTCAAACGTTAGCCAAGTATTTCAAACATTAGCCAAGTATTTCAACCGTTAGCCAAGTCTTTCAAACGTTAGCCAAGTCTTTCAAACGTTAGCCAAGTATTTCAACCGTTAGCCAAGTATTTCAAACGTTAGCTAAGTATTTCAACCGTTAGCCAAGTCTTTCAAACGTTAGCCAAGTCTTTCAAACGTTAGCCAAGTATTTCAACCGTTAGCCAAGTATTTCAAACATTAGCCAAGTCTTTCAACCGTTAGCCAAGTATTACAAACGTTAGCCAAGTATTTCAACCGTTAGCCAAGTATTACAAACGTTAGCCAAGTATTTCAAACATTAGCCAAGTCTTTCAACCGTTAGCCAAGTATTACAAACGTTAGCCAAGTATTTCAACCGTTAGCCAAGTATTACAAACGTTAGCCAATTATTTCAAATGTTGGCTAACGGTTGAAATAGTTGGCTAAGTATTTCAACCGATAGCCAACTATTTCAAACATTAGCTATTTCAACTTTTAGCTATTTCAACCATTAGCCAAGTATTTCAAACGTTAGCCAACTATTTCAAACGTTAGCCAAGTATTTCAAGCTTAGCTAATCATTTAATCTGTTTAGTCATTACTTTAAGCTAGTTATTTCTACCATTTATTTATTTATTACTTGTAGCTAATCTGTGCTCGCATGCTAACTAGTTTTCACTCCTACATAACTGCAACATGTAGTGTTTAGGTGTTACAGTTAATTTCATTTTTAACATGTGGATTTATTTTTCCAATCAAATCGTAATTTCTATTTTTTTTTCAACCAAATTAGTTGAGCTGCTCTACAATCTTTCCATGTACCCCCTGGCAACAGCAGAAGTACCCTCTGGGGTTGACATACCCCTGGTTTGGAATCATTGATCTACAGGAACGTCCAAGAGGGAGGGGACACAAATGGGATTTTAAAAAGTGGGGGGGGGGTCAGACATCGTTCATCTGCAAAAACTGCCCACACTGCCATGGCACATAGCTGGATTTAAATCAGCAACATATCTTTTTAACTAAGTTACGTAACAAACCCAACAGAACATTACAGAGCCTGAACCTTACAGAAGTTGTGAAGAAATTGTTTTGATATTGATTGTTGAGTTTTTCTTGATGATAGAGAACAATATTTCATGCCCATACTCTGCCAAAAACAGCAGCATCAGACATGTTATTACGGACGTTTGCCACATTGAAGAGAACTTTCTTAACCCTCCAATGTCTGAGGGTCTTTTTTTAGACACTAATGATTTTCGCATGCTCTGATATATGTTGTCGATTAAAAAAAATCTAAACTGTATTTTCAAAGTACCATGTCTGTTACTATTTAGCACAAGTTAAGCTACAATAATATCTTAGTAGAATGTATTTCATTTACTTTTTTATTTAAATTAAAGTAAGTTGTAAAAATTAGTTTAAGAAGTGTGCTGGAATTTGTGAAAAATAACATTACCAATAACATTATTTAAAGTTTTCAAATCTGACCACACATCTCAGAAAGCATGACATGACAAGTTCCTTAAAACATGCAATATCATCCACACAATAATCTCTCCAACCCTCTGAGTCACATACTCGGCCATCTACGGCAGCATCAAACATGTTCTTACAGGCGATTGCAACATTAAAGAGAAGTTTCTAAAAGACACGACTTACACCAAACTCAGTGCAAAAAAAATGACTTTTTTTGTATTGAGAAAACTGCCACGTCCACTCAGAAAGCATAACAACAGATGACGAGTTTCTGGATAAACTGCAATATCATCCACACAATAATCTCTCCAACCCTCTGAGTTATGAATTCAATTTGGAGAAGAAAAGCTCAGCATGTGACGGGCGAAGATATTAAAATTTGGTCAGAGCGTTACATTATAAGAAGTGGATCACCAGCTGTCAGCTCGGAGAGAGAAACACCGTGCCTCATTACATTTTTCATGAGATAATGCTTTGAATTGAAATTGAATTCAGGCTATTTCCTGTCTGATCTTTAATCCTCATTACAGTCAAACACACAGATCGGAACTTTTCTCTGCTCGATGCTCCGATAAAAGCTCAAAAGCATGTCTGAAAACTATTTCTGCAGGTAATACTGCTACTGTAGAGTCTTTTACCAACTCCTACATTAAGCCAATGAGGTGGGACCAGGGAAGAACTTGCTTGGCTACGTGTTCTGCGTGCCAGTAATCAATGTCCACAATCTGTCTGCATTTCGGTGCTGTGACCCATTTATTTTTCCTGATTGCCTGCTCACTGTAGCACAATCAATACAATCCATCTCATTTCATGTCTGGCTTAGTTTCATTCAGTCTTTTGCACACAAATCAAACAATAACACGCAAACCTGACACGGTGAAAAGCTGTGTGTGTTTCCCCCTAGCCACACACCTGTGTATCCCTGGCTGTTAAGTACGTATAGTACTTAGTACGTGTAGCCTTCCCAAAGGCAATGCTCCACCCAGTGCTCCAAACATAAAACTGCAGATTAATTAGCATCTCCAACGTGGTATATAAACAAAACAAAGTTGTATAATGGGTCCAACAACTACTAATAGTTGTCTACAAAACCAGTGTTGTGACCAAGTCCTCTTTGCTCAAGTCCCAAGTAAGTCTCAAGTCGTTTGGTCCAAAGTCTAAAGCAAACTTCATGGAGTTATTTTGTGGAATGAAAATGTACCCTGACCAGCTAACTAAGCCATTGGGGTGGGGTGGACAATATACATGTATTTTTAAGACACTTTTTTAAACTACAGTCACAGTGGGGTGGCTTAGTTGAAAACTTAAAGGTAGTCATATTTTCAAATCTCCAGTTAGCTTTTAGCACTGACTTAATGTGCGACCCTACAGTGGTGTAGTCTACGTGATACGCAGGTCTACGCAGTATACCCGCTAAGAAAGCTCCAGGATTTCCATATACCCACTTAAAAATGCCCAATGACGCAACAACATACTTTCTATTATATCTTTGTTATATTTTGAATTGTCATCTGTGTTTTTCTTTTTCACATAGGCTAAATAAAGGTATTTCCACCATGAATTGGTGCAGAAAAGTGTGTCCGAATGGAGGAAATGAAGTCGTTGATGCTCAAAACTTCCCTGGGGGAGGACACCCAGACCGCCCACTATGATATGGGCCCCACTCCCCCAAAGGCAGATATATATATATATATATATATATATATGATTATGATGTAATTATAATTTTTATTGTATTTAACATGTTGTAATAAAAATGAGAATAATGATACAAAAATGATCATCCCCTCCAATATCGCGCATCATATCACAATTGCAACATCGGTCAAAATAATCGCAATTATATCAACGATATCCTCATTTCGTGCAGCCCTACGGTTGACCAATGTGCTGAACAAGACCGAATGTCATATGCAAAATGATCACGTAAAAATACATACTTACCAATAACACGAAACAACAACACACATTACGAGACGTTTGACGCCCACACTCAGCTAGGACCACAAGTCCAGAGTACGTCTTCAGTAAGGGTTTAAAAGTACATACAGTCTGCGCCTCTGGGATATACAACGGAAGGCTATTCCGGAGGATGGGAGCACCTACCACAAAACCTCGATTCCCCTCTACTTTTGATGCCAAGTCGCAAGTCATCAAAAAGGCGACTAGAGTCCGAGTCACCAAGTCTGGAGTCGGCATCTCCACCACAAACGCACACACACTTTCAGGCTGATGATTAGGAATCAGTTACGGAGCAAATCATTGAGAGCCTTTCTGCTGTAAATGATGGTTTAATATTTACACAGC
>NC_135873.1:95000-165000 GCF_031162955.1 Sander vitreus
GTTAAAGTTTACCCTCAAATGAATGACAATTTATGTGGTTCATAGTGGGAGTCGTAAAACGTATGAACCCTGTAGCTAACTAACTATCCAACAAGCTATTAATAGTGTTCTGGAGTTATGTGAATCCAAACGATAAACAAATGAGAATCAGAACGAGCTTTATTGGCAAGAGACTCTGGTTTATTTGCGACTTCCTTTTTTGTAAGTGTATTTGAACACTTTTAGGAAAAACACAAACCTGTCTCTGATGTTGCAGCAAGTTGCTTTACTTTGGACACTGGTTTTTTGTTACTTTCTTTTATGTAACTTCAGACTGTACCACTTTCGGAACAAACACCAACACAAGCACTGTGGTAAAACCATCTGTCTCTGATGTTGCAGAAGGTTGCTTTTACTTTACGGTGGCCTGCGTCCTTTCTGCTGCAGAGCGTCCGGTCAGAAGACTGATTACATGTGTCAGGACGACCAGCGTCGTGTGAAAAGCAGACTTAAGGCTTCATCTACCCAACACGTAGACACACACACACACACACACACACACACACACACACACACACACACACACACACACACACACACACACGTTCTTATATAATGTAGGTCATACACAGTCTTCCTACTGCTTTAATATACATCAGTCGGTTTGAGGGGATTTCATTTCCCACGGTTGTCATATAACTCACACACACACACACACACACACACACACACACACACAGAAAACCTCTCTGGTATAGAAACTTTGTAATGTGTCCGTGGTCTATACTTGTCACGGCGGCGGCGCCAACAATTCTTTCCCTCGTCAGCGTTTGAAGCCTGGCTGTAATGAGCCTGCCAGTCACAGAGGCTGGGATTAAAACACAGAACAGATGATGATCACGGCTGTCTGAGAGAGACAGACAGAGACAGAAAGAGGAAACAAACTTTTCTTTTCAAGAACTACAATATGCAACTGCATGCCTGCGGGCAGCGAAGTGTTTTTTTTACGTTTTTTTTCCCCTCCCACTCAGCTGAGAGAGCGAGGAGTAGGAGACAGTAAGAGCCTGTGCACTAAACACAGGATATTAAAAGGAACATCGTGCAACGTTTTGCACTTCTGGACTTCTGTACAGTTCAGTTCGGAGACTCTGCTCGTCAGGCTCAACGTCACACTGGAAGACTAAACTTTCATTTGTCACTTATGGCAAAAAAAAGAGGTGAATGAAGAAGAATCTTAATTTGTTTTCTGTGGGAGTTTTCTTACGGAACTGTAGCTCTTTCAGATCAATTTGTCTTGTCTTGGCCTCAACCCCTCAAAGTCTCGGTCTTGACTCGGTCTCAACCCCTCAAAGTCTCGGTCTTGACTCGGTCTCAACCCCTCAAAGTCTCGGTCTTGACTCGGTCTCAACCCCTCAAAGTCTCGGTCTTCTCTCGGTCTCAACCCCTCAAAGTCTCGGTCTTGTCTCGGTCTCAACCCCTCAAAGTCTCGGTCTTGTCTCGGTCTCAACCCCTCAAAGTCTCGTTCTTGTCTCGGTCTCAACCCCTCAAAGTCTCGGTCTTGACTCGGTCTCAACCCCTCAAAGTCTTGTTCTTGTCTCGGTCTCAACCCCCAACAGTCTCGTTCTTGTCTCGGTCTCAACCCCTCAAAGTCTCGTTCTTGTCTCGGTCTCAACCCCTCAAAGTCTCGGTCTTGTCTCGGTCTCAACCCCTCAAAGTCTCGGTCTTGTCTCGGTCTCAACCCCTCAAAGTCTCGGTCTTGACTCGGTCTCAACCCCTCAAAGTCTCGTTCTTGTCTCGGTCTCAACCCCCAACAGTCTCGTTCTTGTCTCGGTCTCAACCCCTCAAAGTCTCGGTCTTGTCTCGGTCTCAACCCCTCAAAGTCTCGGTCTTCTCTCGGTCTCAACCCCTCAAAGTCTCGGTCTTGTCTCGGTCTCAACCCCTCAAAGTCTCGGTCTTGTCTCGGTCTCAACCCCTCAAAGTCTCGTTCTTGTCTCGGTCTCAACCCCTCAAAGTCTCGGTCTTGTCTCGGTCTCAACCCCTCAAAGTCTCGTTCTTGTCTCGGTCTCAACCCCTCAAAGTCTCGTTCTTGTCTCGGTCTCAACCCCTCAAAGTCTCGTTCTTGTCTCGGTCTCAACCCCTCAAAGTCTCGTTCTTGTCTCGGTCTCAACCCCTCAAAGTCTTGGTCTTAACTCGGTCTCAACCCCTCAATGTCTTGGTCACGAATCCTACCGTGATTAAATCATATATCGAGATATTGTGAAATACCAATACATTGTCTAAATCGATAACACTAATACCAACTCAATTTTCTCAGAAAATCTGTTGTGAAACATTTTGAGGTAATATCATTTGAAGAGTTGCAAAAAAAGTTTAACATCACACTACTTTTCTCTGTATTGTAATTTCACTTGAAACTGTTCACCACATTATTGATGATTATTTGTCTAAAATCTATCGATATATTCGGACAAGACTATCGTGATATCTAAATTTTCCCCATATCGCCCAGCCCTACAGTTGCACGTAACGTGTACAAGACAAAGAAGGTAGTGTGGCTGCTGTAAATGATTAAAATGTGAGATTAGTTGTGAATAAATACACACATGTGTGTTAGCAGGCCTGACATCAGGTGGATGAAAACAATTCCCCCTGAGCTGCGAGTTCAACGCTCCATTAGATAAATGTCAGAGGTAACTGTGTTTGCTAAGCACCATGATTAATTAAACACAGCTGTTACCTTGCTCATGCCAGTCAAAGGATACAGCTCTTTAACAGGCCCTTTTAATGGGGTCAACTCTCCAGCTGTTAAATAATCTATTTCAGAAGGATGTTCGTGAAACCACCGAGTTGGTTTTGAAAGAGACAGATGATGGGTTTCTGTGAAGCGCACAGTGGTGGAAGAAGTAGTCCAATATTTGTATTTAAGTTAACGTAGCAATACTTATTATAGTGTAGACATACTTTGTTATATGTAGAAGTCCTGCATTCAAAATCTTAATGAACCCTCGGAGGACGAAAGATGTGCTGGCGAGTCCAAGCGATGTTTGACAAAACTCCTACTCAAAAAGCAATATTACAACATTTCATTTCAGACATTTATTTACTATTTTATTCACACATCACACTACTTTTGTGAACCCAAGGCTTTTGTAAACTCATTTCAAGCACCAAAACAATTGAGTGTATGTATGTTTTCACAAGAGATCTGGAACAGTTTTGGGCATCCACATAGGTCCGTAGGTCACATAAGTCCATACTGGCAATCTGGCAGTTCTGGCGAATTTGGGCCGTTGGAAAAAAGGTCAAAAAATGTGGCAACACTGGCGTTTCACACTAGTTTGACAAACATATGTAAGACTGTACGGCTGCAGCATTCAAAATAAAAGCTCTGGTCCGCTATGTCGTCGTACTTTGGTGTTTTCGGGTGTTTAAGTATGTTATAATATGTTTAATATGCAAGCATTTCCATTATATTCTAAGTTGGTGTCTATGAATTGCTCCAGTGTGTGTATTATTTTATTATGCCTGTAAGTGCGCCTTATATAGAATCATATCATATTAAATGTAATAGTACAAAGTGTTTCGGTACTGGACCATCTTCAGGCAAGACACAGAAACAAAAATGTAAAATAAAACTAAATAATTCCATAAAATTGCAGTTTATTTATTTTATTTTTTTTACAGTGAAAGTGAGTGAATCTGTAGTCATTAAGACTTGCGATGATGGCTGACATCATTGTGTCATTCCGGCTTATCTGCTTTAATGAAAGATGACGCAGCGACACACATCATTCATCCTGATCACAGATTATTACAGAGCATTATGACCAGATATTAAAAGCTACAGATAATCACACCGGTGTCCGTGACGTGAATATTGTGCAGCCTCCTCCCTTGGCGTTCCAGCTCCTTCTTCAGAAACACGGTCGCACACAGAAGACTCTGAGCATGCTCGGATCAAACTTTCAACACTTCACACACGACCCGTTCTCACTCCCAACTCGTCAAATGTGGACGCTTGTTCAGTGTCTCCTCCTGCGTCAGATACAGAAGCAAAAATCACCCTTCAGTGTCTGTATGGGACGCACCGTGGCAGAGCAGCAGCTCGACTCGATTGTTTCTGTATTTTCTGTCTTTGTTGATGTCACACTTTTGAATTGGATGTTTAAGAAGGTGTGGGGACCCAGAATATTATGCCTTACTTTAAGGAAGCCACAATAACGTTGAACCCAAAATGACGCCCTCGGTTAAGACGTGTTTAGTGGCAGCGGGAACTCTCCAGTTTTGCCCAAAGCAAACAGTTTAACCTCCGCCTGCACCGCGTGGAGCATGTCTCGGAGTTGACAGTCGGCTGCTGCGAGGCTCCGATTGTGCAGCGTGATGGAGCGCGAGAGACAAGTGTGAAGCAAAACGGCGCGAGTGCTCCCGCGGCCCTGTCACACAAACTGAACACCAAAGGGCTCGTTAAGCACGACTGACAGCTCGTTAGTTAACGGGACTTGTTGTTTTTGTTTGCGTGACCATAGGCGGAAATCGCAGGGGGGTCAGGACCCACCTGCCTTCTGAGAGTTGAACCCCCCTTCCCCCCCCCCCTAAAAAATTATTAAAAAAACATGATGTGTATTGTAAATTATGTAATATATGTAAAACAATACAAACGTACCTTAAAAACATCTTAAGCCCCCCCTTCCTTGGTCCATAATGGTTTGGTCCACTACCTGCTACACACACAAGTCCGTTCGGTGGGAGCAGCGTTGTTAAGAGCGACAGCGCTGGGTGGGAAAAAACAAAATGTAAATCACTCAGTAACGTTAGTTGTGGGACTCCAGTAAGTAGACATGGCTATGTCATTCACTTTAAACATCGACATCATAAACAACATAGTCTTTACAAAAAAGCGATGATTTTTCCATGAATCCTCTGTTAGCGAACATAACGTTAGCTAGCTTGTTTGGTAGCTTATTTAAATGAAAATGCCAAATATTTTCGCATTGAGTTATTTTCTCATTTTAAAAAAAAAAGGTCAATGAGTTGCAAAGAAACTCCTGCCCACTTTGTCTAACTTGCAAAGATAATTGTAATAGCTGGCAACGGTTATGGTTAGGTGCCTTGAAGGCAACGGTCGCAGCGCTGCCTTGAAGTCGATTAGTTGGTTATGGTTAAGGTTATGGTTATGGTTAGGGTTGAGGTTAGGGTTAAGTGTAGGGTTAGGAGATGGGTTAGGGTTAGCTTCAGGGGGTTAAGGTTAGGGTTAGGGTTTGGGTTAAGGTTAGGGTTAGGTGCCTTGTAGTCAACGGTCGCAGCGCTGCCTGGAAGGAGACGTTGGGGGCTTAAAACACCATAGAGCACGGGATTTTCTTTGCACTTGCACTGTCAACCTACTCATCTCTCGTTATAGATGTGCAGTAAGTACAGTAAGTAATTATCTGTTATAAAAAAAAAAAGGTAAAACTTCTTGTGACAGTAAACTGAATAGTAATGGGACGGCAACAATTCCAAAAAGTGACAAACTTCGAAAAAAAACAGACAAAAACTTTGAAAAAAAAGACAGCAGAAAAAAAGTAAGGACGAAAGGCAAGAATAGGTCAAAACAAACGACAAAACCTTCAAAAAATGAGGTGACGAACTTCAAAAACGGTGACAAAAACGTGGAAAAAAGCGACAAACGTGTGTTTGGGCCGCAAACTGTTTGCTTGGAAACCTTTTCAGGTTGTGTTCTTGTTTAAACCAAACCAGAGTTTGAATTTTTTTAACAATGCCTAACCCTAACCAACCCAGGGGAAATCGCTTGGTGCTCAATGGTCGTTGTTTTGCTGTGGTGGAGATATTCGCTTGCTTTTGTTATTTATTGGCGAACCTGTTCCCGCGCTGACAGCTACGTATGTCAATGAATGCTGTTTACACGGTGTGTAACGTGTGAGTTTTCCCAACGGGCCGCCTGAACAAAAGACTGAATATCTTACGGGGAAAATGGGGAACATTTTTCAGTTGCCACACTTACTTCCAGGCTGAAAAGATGGATTTTTTTTTTTTTCTCATAAACAAACGTCATTCATCCAGGAGATGTTCTGCTGAGGTGAGTGCGGGATGATTTTCTTTCTGTGAGGAGGAGAAGAAGCAGAGGAGGACGTGAGAGAGCTCAACAGTATCAAACATTATGCTCGTCAGCAATAGATTTGCCAATTAAAATGATGCGTGTGAAGCAGATGGCCTACAGGCCGGTTTCATTTCCATAAAGCTGAGCACAAGCAGAGAGCAGAACAATCTTAAGAACTACAGAAAGAATGCTCCGCTGGGGTGCACTTACTGCCTCAACACAGTTTGTACATCATAGACATCATTTACGGGGTGAGGGGGTTGGGTGGGAGGTGAATAGGGGGGTTACAACCCCCCCAGTAATCAAAACTGAACTTTTTCCTAAGTTTTTGTTGCTTTTATTGGATGTTTTTGTCGCATTTTCAATGTTTTTGTCGCTTTTTCCGACATTTATGCCGCTTTTTTAATGTTTTATGATGCTATTTTTGGAAAAGTATTGACGTTTTCGTTGCCTTTTTCGTGGTCTTTTTGTCCCGGGACCACGCTAGATAGTTGGAGACCTCAACCCCCCCCGCCCCCAATGTTGAACCCAAAGTTACGCCCTTGGTTGACAGACCAATGGAGGATTCCCAGATTCTCGTGGTTGGGATTTAAAGATATGTTGCTCTCTAAAAACAACTCAATCTATGTTCTATATGTTCTATATGTTGTTGGCTTGTGTGCTTACATTATCCAAAACGTTTACAATAATGTTCAAACCTAAAGAACTCATTTCATCCGAGGTAACGCTCCGTTACATTTGGTCACCTGCCGATGGTGTCGTATTGTCGATTGTGTTATATTGTGATTGTATCGTATTGTACTGTACTGTATTAATAGTATTGTACTGTGTTGTGACTGTTTTTAAGGTACCTGACTGAAAAGACTTAATTTGCCCGCTGGGGATTAATAAAGTCATCCATCCATCCATCTATGCCTCCATCCATCCATCCATCTATGCCTCCATCCATCCATCCATCCATCCATCCATCCATTTATGCCTCCATCCATCCATCCATCTATGCCTCCATCCATCCATCCATCTATACCTTCATCCATCCATCCAACCAAAATAATGAAATAACCATGTAGATGGACAATCATCTTGTCACTGGTGCCGTCATTTACCTTCAAACCTCAGCTGTAGCTGTGAGCCTTTAAGAAAAACGTCTCCTTTTGAAATCAGAAAATACTCGATATCTGCCTGTCTTGTGTTGGCCGTTTGATCACAACTGATAGATGAGTAAAAGCTCACTGCAGTTTGCCAGCAGCAGACAAAAATAAAAAGGAATGGAGTTGATATTGTTTTCTGGTGTGTAGGCTAACATAAAAACAGATTCTTTTGACGTCTGACTAAAATAGGCCTGCACAGTTTGTAAAGCTGATATCTGTGCCGAAAAAATTAACTTGAGCTAAATTGGTACCCACCTTGAAAACATATAAAAGCTGCACGGAGCTTCACCGCCTCGACACGTCCCAAAATGTTGAGGATTATCTTGATGCCTGTGAAGCTTCCCTCCGCGACAAAAAGCCACCCGTGGTGCGTTTCACATTGTGTGCTGTGTTCAGTGACAGTCGTCCTAATGACGTGGTGGTGGCGAGAAGAGCTTCCTTCCCAGCGGCTTTGTCAGTCAACATTACAGTGAATCAGCAGGGTTGTTGGACGTGTTTCTACAAATGCCAAGTCCTATATAATTTCCAGCATTTCAAACGGTTATAAAAGCCAGTGCATTGTGGGGACTTTGATCACACACTGCTTTGTGGGGACTTCCATCTGGGGACATAAAAACTGGTCCTCACAAGGTTAAACTTGTTATTTAGTAAACATGTTTATGCGTTAAGTACAGAGCAGGGGCCTGTTGCACAAAGGGATTAAGCCGGGATATTCATGTTATCCTGGATGAATTTAGCTTTGACTTGGTTGCACAAAAGCAGGTTGAATTAAACCCAGCCAAGTAACCATGGAGATGTATTCTTTGCAGCTAGCCTGCTTCAAAGCAGGCTAACAGCGCCAGGCTAACAGCGCCAGGCTAACAGCGCCAGGCTAACAGCGCCAGGCTAACAGCGCCAGGCTAACAGCCAGGCTAACCGCCAGGCTAACAGCCAGGCTAACAGCCAGGCTAACAGCCAGGCTAACAGCCAGGCTAACAGCCAGGCTAACA
Source organism: Sander vitreus (assembly GCF_031162955.1). Taxonomy (NCBI): domain Eukaryota; kingdom Metazoa; phylum Chordata; class Actinopteri; order Perciformes; family Percidae; genus Sander; species Sander vitreus. The sequence continues at coordinate 103,217 of NC_135873.1, forward strand.
GCGCCAGGCTAACAGCCAGGCTAACAGCCAGGCTAACAGCCAGGCTAACAGCCAGGCTAACAGCCAGGCTAACAGCCAGGCTAATAACAGCCAGGCTAAGATTAATCCTGGAGTCTGATGTGTTAAATCAGCTGCTGCTCTGATCCGAAATAAACGTGTTTAACAGTTATTCCGTTGTCTTCTGAATGTGTTCTGCTTTATTTTCATTAACATGCATTACTTGTCACTATTGCCGTCACAAGTATGATGTAAATCCTACTATTGCAGTTGTTTGGATGGTAAGAAATTGTTGCACTGGCACCGGAGATAAAGTGGGACAATGCGGAGGAAAGGGGCTTTTCCTCCGCTGCTCTCCCCGTGAATATGCCCCGTGCAACGTGGAGAGGCGGGGGGAGGCAGGGGGTATATATCCTCCCACACCGTGCAGCGGACTCTAAAGGAGACTTTTAGCGTCAATAACGACGTCCGTATTTTACCAGATGGCAGTGAGAATGTGTTGGAACGCCACAAAGCTTCTTAATCTTTTTATTTTGGTGCTGTCACGCATCTGGAGCTTGGGAGTGAGAAAAAAACATGAATAATAATAATAGGCTATATTGTTTTACAGATATGCTTACAGTGTGTATTGAAGTCACTTACTTCTTTTTCTAGTTTTTGTCCATATGTTTGTTCTGTATGAACATTAATTGTAGAAAGATATTTAGAATTATAGCTTATATAGATTTGTGGATATGGTTGTAAAACATATTCTCGCATTGTGAATAAGGGTTTGAAATTAAGCCTAGTCCTTAGGGTGAATGTCCGAGGAACATGAATTCCCTCTGCTCACTTAATAATAAAACATTTTATTTATATAGTGCTTTACAGGCTATTCAAAGACACTTTACAGTAAAACCAGCACATTTAGCACATAAAAACAGATACAGCAATACAACCAACACACAAAACAAGCATATTAAAAGCAATTAAAACTTTGTAAAAATGTGGAGTGACTAGTAGGCCCTAAGTAGATCTTTTTAAATCCTTACGCATTGTTTTGTCTGTTGGACTTTTTCTCTCTGTCTGATAACAACAGCCGTATTTCCCTTTTTGCATATTATATGTTTCACCTGCTCGTAACTTTCCATTAACAGCTGCTGCTCAGCGGGTTAAACATATGCCACACGCGTCTTCTCCATTTCTGCATCAGTAAATCTGTGATGGATACCGTGGTCTATTTAAGAAAGCCGTGAACGTGCATTAAGCCGCGATGAGCAGCTTAATGCACGTCAAGTCAAGCTGCGCTTTTTCAGTTATCCTGGATTTCTTCATTCTACTTTTGTGCAACAGGCCCCTGGAGTCAAGATGTGGCTAGCTAAGCTTAGCTAAGCATAAAGAGTGGAAGCAAGAGTGATGATGTGGGGGTATTTTAATTCGAAAGGCCAAGGGAACTGTATCAGGATGCATAGTATCCTGAAATATCCATGAAATAACTGGCCTTTAAAAATAAACATCTGCCTGCCTCTATGGGAATTTAACATAGGCGAGGACTTACTTATGCCCCCTGTATTTTAAGGAAGAACATTTATTTATTTACGATACATTATTCATTCACAAAGAAAATTAGTGTCCTTAAAGATTGGATTTTTCCTAATTTTTTTAATTACGGCATTAAGATCAATTTCCAAAAATGATTTTTTTATTCCTCTTTTTAGTCAACTTTAGCATGGGTGTCCTCATTTTTTCACATGACTGTACATGCAAATTTTGGAGTAAAAGGGGGTTTATTTAACACGTTCATAGGCACCTGAGAAATGTTATTTTTCCGTTATTCAAGTAGGGAGAGCTTTGTGATCTAGAGAATTTCTGCAGTGTGAGAAACTCTTGTTACACTTGGTGTTCACTGTAATTCAATTCAATAGTTCCTCTTTTCGCAAACTCAACACTAATACAAACATCAGGATAGATGCACTGTATCACACTGTTCCTGGTAACCTCTGTGGGGAATTGATTTTAAAACCTTGTATTAAACAACAGCTGCTAATGTTGCTGCCAACAACATTATCGCCTCTCGGCAGTACCGCCACGAGAGTGTGAATCTTGTCTTAGTCCAGAGGGATCAGCTTGGTGTTCTTGGCCGCCAGGCTTTAGTTGCATTACTATTAATACTTTTACATGTATTGATTGAGTTTTTCAGAGTTAAAGGTCCACAAATCCTCTTTGCCTTGAAAAAACAATTGGAAAATTGTTTAAAAAGTTTCATACTAGCTCCTCACGATTCAGCATGAGCTATTTGTCTACTTCTTCCTTAATTTTAAAGAAATATTTCACTTTTTTCAGCCTGCTGGTCTGATCACTGAAAATATATACACCACCGGTCAAAAGTTTGGGGTCATTTAGACCCCAAATTTCCATTCCACTCCATTATAGACAGAATAACAGTGGGTGGCTGGTCTTTAATGCAATATCTACATTGCCCATTATCAGCAACCATTCATCCAATGTTCCAAAGGCACATCTGTTTACTAATCTGATATATATATTTTAAAAGGCTAACTGAGAAAACAATGGATATATATATATATATATATATATGTATGTAGATATATATATATATATATATATATATATATATATGATCATATATGTGTGTGTGTGTGTGTGTGTGTGTGTGTGTCATATTTTAACAGAATAACGATAAGAAATATGATCAAATATGTGACCCAGACTAGATTTGAAGGACCTTTAAACCTCTGAGGTCGAAGGGCATTTTTGCACATCTTCTTGACTTCTCCTTTTAAGGGAATTTGCACATAACTGATCCCCGTGTGTTTCATATCAAAATGCTCAGAACAAACCCAGCTTTACGTATAGTGACGCCCAAAATGGTTCCAGAGCAATGTGTAAAGAGATACTTTGGCCCTAAAACATAAATATTTCTCAAATCTCTTGTGAAAACATGCCCACACTCAATTGTTTTGGTGCGTGAAATGAGTTTACAAAAGTCTTGGGTTCAAAAAAGAAGCTTCCTGTCTGAATAAAATGGTAAATAACTCCGTTGCGTTGTTAAAAATTGCATTTGTTGGACACTTTCTTTACACTCTTCGTAAAAACTATGTGCCATTTCCAAGATAGTTTATGGTTCCATCAGATTTTAAAACACAATTATAACCTGAACTCCATTCATCGTCCCCTTTTTCAATTACAAAATATTGTGACGACTAGATGGAGGAGTGCATAACAAACGTTGTTTGGATAATGGTACAAAATACAAAACAGGCAATAGAGAACCAATATAAATGTAGAGTAGCAGCTGTGTATGTCATGGTGGCACTCCAAATGTCTGTTGATGTTTTTCTCATTATGTGTCATATTCAAAACTAAATTCTGTTCCAGGCTGAGGTGGATAATTTGTTTTCATAGTTTCCATTCGTCACGGGAGGAGGAGGAATGAGAACAGAATACTGAGAGGGAAGGTAAAGAAGTGCAAAATGTGTAGAAGACCTTAAAGTTAAATGCTGTGCATCACTGGAGGATTGGGGGTTGAATACAGTCTTGCTTTGCCAGACCCTCATCCAAAGCACCATAGAGGAGAATCTGGCTACTCCACATAGCATTCGGGGATGGGAGGAAAATGTGCTCTGGTTTATTGGCATTTCTTTAAACCAATCACAATCGTTTTGGGCGGTGCTAAGTGGAAGTGGAACATCGTGGATATTCACCTTATTCTTCACCCGTTCTATTTCCCGTGATTCATAGCGGGTTCAACTGACTAAACGGTTTTCTACTTCCGGTTGAAGTGTTTGTTTACTCTGGCTAGCAGTAGTGTAAAGGCTACGGCGATAGTTTTTAAAGTTATTAAAGTAGTAGACAATTGTTCGGTCAAGATGGGAAGTAGTCGGTGGCTACACAACGCCGATGAAATCTCAAAAGATCGTGAAGGCGACCGTATCAGAGTGCCACATCCATCGAAATTGACAGGTTGGGTGGATGACATGAAGCTATGGCCAGGAGTTAGCCATATTGACATCATTAATTATTATATCTTTTCAGAGGGTGTAGATCGTGAGGAGATGCGCAATTACAAAAGCACCAAGGCCTTCAATTACTTTTATAGTAATAAAGCCGGGAGCATTTTTTTACTGAAGCACGGAGACTATCTATTTTTGAAAGCAGAGGTAGTCAGGAGTCAAAGTGCTAACCAGCCTAAACTTATTGCTTGGGTTATGCTGCAGCAGTCGGGGGTGATAAGAAACTGACTGTTTTTATCTTCTTTGAATTGTTAAAACAACCAACAACAGCACATGTGGAGCCTGAACTCATTCTCTCGTTGCTAGTACAGGTAGTAAGTCTACGGCTACTAACTGGAAGTAGGCAACCGGAGTCGTCGTCATGGCGGCGCGCATTGTTCTAAAATAGAATAAGGTGAATAGACTCGGTTGAATATAACCACAGAGGAAAGCAGGGAGGAGATGTGACTCGGTTTGTAATGCAGATGTGAAGGAATGTATGAGCAGGGTAGAGGTGAACAAATGATTAAAAAATACATCATAGTGTTTTATTTTTTAGCTCCAGTAATGAACGACATGCAAGTTTAAAACCAAATTGTCATATCGTGTTATCACGTAAACATACACGCCACTTTCTAAAGCCTAGTGGCGTGTAATCTGTACGCATTTTGAGCGCCGTATACAGCGGGCGGGTTGGGTTTAGGAAAAGAAGAACTGGTTAGGTTTAGTAAAAGTGACACGCGGGACACGATCATGACACGTGGGACACAATCCCCGCAAGGCAATGTAAGTCAATGGAGGCCAAACGGCGTTGATAAACACGCTAAAAAGCGAGTATGCATCTTGATAACACGCCAAGATGATCTTCATAAGATCAGTCTGGTTGTAGTGATGAATTGGCGAGAACACATCATCCTGACACTTTTTGGGTTCTGTACTTACACAATACACAATATCCAAAAACATTGAATATATGTATATAGGCCTATATATTACAAAAATCTATACTCATTAGTGAAAAGATAATTCCCTTACATTCAGCCTTCAATGCCCTTAAAATAAAGAGAATCTGCTTTTGAAATGAACCAATGAGGACTAAATACAAATGTCCCTTTTAAAAAGTGACCATTAATCATTCTGCAAGAGTATGTTTCCTATCAGTGGTACAATATCATCTTCAGAGGAAATTCCCCATACACACTTTAATAGAAGATAATAAAGCCTGACAGCGTTACTGGTATGTAATCATCTTCATCCCCTTGACGTTCGTTTGGGAAAAACCAATCATGTTCTTATCACTTCAGACTAATCAAATATTTGTCCGGTTTGACTTTGGTTTAAATAGATCTGCATACATTAGGGAAATCTCTGGCGTTGCTCTTGATAGTTCAGTTCAGTTAACTGTAGGACAGTAGACGATGTTGAGAAAGTAATCAATTACAGGCAGACAGGTTGGTTACAAGTCTGATTATCACAGTGTAGCGTTTCTCTGTTATCTGATATGCAGGTGTCTTTCAAGAGTCGTATTTAGGAATTATGGCATCATGGTGCAACAGGCACACACACACACACACCGTACATTTTCTACATACTTCTGCTTAATACTAGCTTTATACAAATAGAAATTCAGTGTACTGTCACACAGGATTGAAGAAACTAGAAAATAGTCACATTTCAGAAGAACTTGTACGTTTTTCATAAAAAACTGACTTGAACCAATTAATAGATTATCAGAATAGCTGTTGATTATATTAAAGCTTTAGAGAGTAACTTTTTGATATTAATGAACGTCTGTTACATACAAGCCGTTGCCCAATGAGTTGCTACAAAGCTAATTAAGACTATCAGCTCCACACAACTCTCTCTGTATTTCTCAGTATGACTATGTTCAGAAGATTGTGGCATCCGGCGACTTTCCCGCGCAGAAACTGGAGTGAAGATAATTGCCTCTTCTGAAGAGTCCATCATGTTTTTTTAATCCTCTGTGTTTTGATGGCCACATACAAAACAACCTTGCTGAAGAGACAGCAATACGGAAATGAAGAGTATGGATGTGGAGTAATGGATAATGGAGTACTGGTCAACTGGGACATGTAGAGAGGACACGTTGGGGGATAGATGAATGTTACAATACATCTGGGGCACGTTCATTCTCAAAATGGGTGCATTGTTTTTCTATGGTTGAACGACACGTTTCCTCAGAACGGTGTGAAACGGTGTGCATCGGCCAATGTTTTCTCTCGTGTTGGTGGGTGTGTCTCTCGTTTATTGGTTGTGTCACAGTTCATACCCAATCAGCAGAGACGTGTCTGTAAACTCGTAATAAAAAGGCAGAGCACCCCCGTTTCAGTTTAAAAAAATGTGTTGCTACGTTTTGTCGGGGCTGAACATTCCCCAGTTCTCTGCTGCGCTGAAAGAATAACCAACGCTAATGCTAATGCCAGATCCAGGATAAATGCATGAAATTGGTAGCCTGGCTCCGCCCTCCTACGTACTTCCGCTCAATTTTCATTTTCCTTCAGTACTCCGTCTGAGTTTGCAGTATATTCTTGGGTTTTCTCCGACCAAATATTTGGCGGTCCAATCAGCGAACAGAGGGAGTTGCTGAGAACGATGACGTTGATGTCGTGACTTGTGCTAGTTTGAGTTGTAGTTCCGTAATGGCGGCGGAGAAAGATGCGGTCCGTTGTGGCAACGCTGCCAAATATCCAGAAAGTTAAAGCCCGAGCGAAAACAATCTTTGCTGAGTTGTGTTGGTGGCCATGATGTTGTGGCCCTCCTCCCCACGGGGTTCGGGAAAAGGTTGGTTTTCCAGCTCGCTCCGTTAGTGGTGAAGAAGTTGGCTAAGGTGAAAGCTAACGATGCTAAGCCGATAGTTGTTGTCGTCTCCCCTCTTGTTAGCCTGGTCATACCAGACAGAACGTAGGAGGGCGGAGCCAAGCTACCAGAGTGGCTCTGCTCGGCAGATCCAATGGTTTTAAACTTTAACAGAATACCCGCCTTCAAGGAAATGAACACTTGTCAGTGGAGAGTGGCTAGACTGGTAGGACCTGTCATTTCTCCTCCTCCTCCAGAGTCCTTCAACTCCTTAATTTTCTTGTAATTGTCTTCTTGGAGAGATAAATGCGTCAATCCATTCTTCTTTTTCCTCATTAGTCCTTCTCTTCCCTCTATCATTATGTTGATTCTAAGTCACTTCCATCCATCGCTCCCTTTACGGTTGTTTGCCAGTGAAATGACTATTGACAAAAAAAATTACACACAACCCGGACCCTCAGGCTGTCAGAACAGGTGCATATATATAAATACATGTGTATGTCAGAAATACAGAATGTCACATTTGTGGAATTAGCAGCATCCAGGCATAGAAACCTTCCCCGGGTGAAAAAGCAACACTGTGACTCACATCAACTACTTCTATCTCTATTCCTCTCTAACCACCAGCGAATATTTACAACATGCAAGCTACGATTTGCAACAAGAGCCGGTAAATGGACTGCATTTATATAGGGCTTTTCTAGTCTTTGTGACTACTGAAAGAGCTTTTCAAAACAAGCCAGCATTCAGCCATTCACTTACACAATCATACATTGTTGGCTACCATGCATGTACCACCTGCTCACCTGCAGCGATAAGCATTCACACGCAGCTAAGCACAGTAATTTGGGGTTCATTATCTTGGACAAAGACACACTGACATGTAGACAGCAGGGATCGAACCGTCAGTGGACGACTGCTCTCCCTGCTGAGTCACAGCCACCTCATTTGTCTGACTTTTCCCAACTGACCATCATTTGTGAAATGTCACACCAAGCGTCACATTTTCATTGTCGATAAATCTGGCGATTATTTCCTCCATTAATGGATAAGTTGTTTGGTTTATAAACTGTCAGAAAATGGTGAAATATGTGGATCAGTGTCAATTCCCAAAGCCTAAGAAGACGTCCTCAAATGTCTTGTTTTGTCCACAACTCAAAGATATTCAGTTTACTGTCACAGAGGACAGAAGAAACTAGAACATGTTCACAATTAACCCGCTGCAATCAGAGAAGTTTTACTCTTTTTCATTAAAAAAATGACTCAAACTGAATAATTGATTATCAAAATTGTTGGCGCTTAACTTAATAGTTGACAACTAATGGATTCATCTTTGCATCACCTTTTAAGAAACCACAATGTGTGCATATCCAACAATAAGTACGAAGTACTGTAACACCTTTGTTTGCAAGCTGACTTTGATCGTTAATTGTCAAATGATGATTTAATTATCAAAATCTCACCAAAGGATTCTCCAAATGACACCACTTTAATGTGCTCGAGGTACCATGTAAATATCCAACATACTGTCAGAGGTTCAGTATACCGTTTTGCACGACAGTGTGACGTCATGGAAGCGCCTTAACTATTTACTATGTCTTCTCCTGAACAGAGGTGGCGCAACTGAGGAAAGGCTACCGACTTTGCTATTTCTACGGACTAGAAGAAGAAGAAAAAGGTAAACAATAGCAGAACTGGCAGCAGCATTGACGTCAATGCTTCAAAATGTCTGCACAACGATTCGATGACCTACTTCCTCGGCTCAAGCCTTTCATTCGCCATAAAAGAGCTCATCTTAACCCGGTAAGTTTACAAGAGAGACTTGCAGTCACTCTGAGAGTCCTGGCGTCCGGTTTCCCTCGAGCTCGTCCATGCTTCCCGTTTCCGCTTTGTGGCGTGCCGCTGAAAAATAAATAGAGGAGGTGCACGACCTCTGGTCGCGGACTCAAAATCCTGGCGCGCCAGCGAGATCTACGTCATTTTGACGTCACATTGTCGCGCGACAGGTCGACAACGCCGACTGAAAAGAGGCCTTAATACCTTTCTTCTATAATCAAAGGCAACAACAGTCAGTGTGTTTCCATACACAGCAGTAACCAGGGCAAGTGATTTACCGCATTATGCCAGTGGAAGATGGGAAGAATGACTGGAGTAACTCTGCCAACGTACAACTGGTCAGAATAAGGCTTTTCCTTCTAGTTGACCTTTGTCAAACTCATAAACAACTTGGAAAGCGGGGAGAACATGGACGACTTACATTCTTATTTCTCACGGGTGTGTGCGTCGATCTCTGTAAGAGAATAGCAGGGCCAGCATGTATGTGTACGTGGGGAGTGTGTGGTAGAGCGATTGAGAGAGTGATGCCGATTAGCTTCGGAGTGAGTAGTGACTCTAGAGTCATTGTGAGAGAAACAAAGTGTCTCCTCTGTTCCTTCTGACCACGGTGGGAAATCTGGAGCAGAAAAAACTTAACCCTCTCCTTGATTTCATGTTGTTTATGGAGAAGGAGAACCAGGAAATGAGTCGGGGGAAATGCGACGCTACTGAACCACGGCCGAGACATGTAGTAACATTTTTCGAGAGGTGCACGTAAGGCTACAGCGTAGGGTCCGGTGTAGGTCCGTGTCTCCACGTACCTACGTACGTAACCACGGTGCTGTGGCGTCCAACTGCTCTCTTCTTTTCCTGGGTGCAGAAACCACTGCAGCGGAGCTGGGAGGGGCAGTTGGAACATACCCAGAATGTGCAGATGCTTCACCTGGGTTAAGGTGTATACATGCACAAATACCCCGGTTACTAAAGGAGTAGTCTAGCTCTGTTAACCGCAATATGAGGACTCAGATTTAGCCGGGGTAAGGTGTTTACATGGCGTTTGAGAAACTGTGGTATTGCCCTTAAAACTGCATCTAAATGCAATGACCACCCACTTTGCACCAAGTGCCTTTTCTAGTGACGCTCTTGGCTTCCTGATCGCCCCGGGTCATTTGGTTGGGTAATTGGATCCCCAGTTTGTCTGTCTCTTTCCTTTTCTCTCTGCTCTCTCTCTCTCTTCCACGCTGCATTCCATGCTGAGTAACCTGCATCACCCGAGACGCCTTTTATTCACTTCAGACCAGCGGAGGGTCATTCCGACGCGTAGGCATCAACTCAATCACAAAAGGAGTTTTATTTCATAATCGCTGAGAAGCTGACTGTTCCTGACTCGACGTGAGGTTCGCACTTCTTCTTTTTCACCTGTCAGCTGTGATCTAAACCTCTCTATCTCCACCCGCCTGCGGAGTGCTTTGAGAAGCAGATTGTGTGAGTGGGTTACATGAAAGAGTGTTTCTTCTTCAACTCTTAGGAGTAATATAAAAAAGGCAGAGAGATGAATACTTCCATGAGCACGTATAATATTATCTATCTAAATATAAATAATTAGATTTCTGAGAATAAAAAACACAACTGGGATTTTTGCTGATGGGTGGAATGATGGAGCAGATCTTCTCAGACTGAGGCCTCCTGCAAAAGGTGCCCTGAGTGCATAAAACACCCATTACTATTGTTGGGACAAGTATAGTTTAGATTTGGCAGAAAACTGATACCCTTTTGCCCCCGAAATTCGTTGTTGCAGGTTTTTAAACACAGGTAAAGCTGCTTAAAATGTCAATAAGACTCCTTTCCCATTGACGAAAATTCCTGTGAAATTATTTGTCTTCTAGTGTGTCACGTTAGACGTAGTCTCGCGTAGCCGGACCCTCCTCCACAGCGCCGCGGAGGAGGGTCTGGCTAGTCCACACAGCATTCCGGGAATGGGAGAAAAACGTGCTCTGGTGGCTCTTATTGGCATTTCTTTAAAACAATCACAATCGTCTTGGGCGGTGCTGAGCACCGGACGGAGCCACGGTGCCTCTGCGAAATAGCCTCTGGAAGGAACTTGTTTTGGTGGAACGTGTACGTTCAAGGGTTGTTTTAGTCGTGCAACAGAAAACTCAGATTGGACAGATAGTCTAATTGGCTGTCTGAATTTACCTGGTCAGACTGATCGCTCTGCATTCACTCTCTCTCAGCTCTGCCACACACTCCCCAGATGCTGCCACATTAACACACTCTCTCTCTTTCAAACTTGGTGCCGACTTATCTCATGTTCCAGTGCAGCTTGAGCAACGATGAACTGAATTTGTGGCCGAGATGCCTGCTATTGCAGACAAAAGCCAGATGTCAGTGGGTGTGTTTTTTTTTTTTGCCAGTGGGAAAGGGGTATGAGATACTTTAAAGTGGCTATATTATGCTCATTTTCAGGTTCATAATTGTAATTTCAGGTTGTATCAGAATAGGTTTACATGGTTTAATTTTCAAAAAACACCATATTTTTGTTGTACTGCCCATTGCTGCAGCTCCTCTTTTCACCCTGTGTTCAGGTCTCTGTTTTAGCTATAGAGTGAGACCTCTCAACTTCTGTAAGAGCTTTGTTGTCACACATGTGCAGTAGCTAGGTAAGGATTACATGAGCTAGTTCTATACACTTTATTTTGTAGATTAGGGTGAATTAGTGTGTGTTGTAGCAGTGTTTTTCCATTGCGAACGAGCTAGCATGCTAACGTTAGCCCACCAAGCCCCTCGTCTCAGCTGGTGACGTAGAAAGCCGTGCAGATTTCGACCAGCTCACCCGGAGACTGAAGGCAGGACACATTCAGAAACCGTATCTCACTCAGAACAGCATGGATGGTTGTTTTTTCAAAGTTTGTATGCGTGTGGAAGCACCAGAGACACAAAATAACTCCCCAAATCCCAGAAAAAAAAGTGATTTTTGCATAATATGGGCACTTTAAAAATTCAGGTTTGAGGACAGAGCTGCAGCTCATCATCCAAAAATATCAGTTTTCTCTGATTACTACTTTCAGATTTTAGCATAAACTAACCAAATTAAATGTTATATATATATATATATATATATATATATATATATATATATATATATATATATATATATATATATTACAACACTTACAAGTAAGGGTACTCATGTGGACAACAATCAGAAGAACCGGCACTCAGTACTGGTGAGTACTGACCCATTTCAGACACTGTGCCTAGCATGACTCCAATGATAATGAACCTGTCGGCTACAGCTGCTTCACAAAGTGTGAAACTCGTCACAGTATGTACAGACACAGATTAACTGCGTGCATATGTACACGCAAGAGTACAGGCTCTCTTTTCCCTCTTGCACAAATATAACAAAAACGCATGGCAGAAGATTGTGCAGGCTTTCACCTGATCTGCTTTCGAAATAGGTACTGTATTTTTGTCAGCTCATGCTTCAGCGAGTCAGCTGCTTACTCAGAGTGTCTGTAGATGAATGATTGTACGGATGGATGATCCTGCAGCTTAGGGCCACGCCATCGGTGAGCATGCACCGCTCACAGCTTTGTGTGCATCAGTCTGAGAGTGGCGTGATGGAAATGAGTGATATACGAGTGGCTGTTGCTGATGAGTTGCTTTTCAAAACAAATACCAGGTGTCCCTTAGCCCATGAAGCTTATTTCATTTGTCAAATATGAATGATTTGTCAGATAGGAATGATCACACACACTTCTCGCTGATACTGCTGATGATGCAGCATGTATCAAGCGAGATGGAAGCCGTCTCCGATCCAGAGGGATGAAAATGCTCGCAATAAAAGGTTAGGCGTGTTGTTCTTGGGCATGAGCCAAAAATGTATGTTAAATGCAAATGTATGGTTGAATGCATAAGTGGCATTATGTTGAGTAGAGTTGAAGAAAAGCAGCTTAGTTTGGATGCAGTGATGGATGACGCCGTGGTCCGTTTATAGGTTTCTGTCAGGCGCATGTAGGGCAGGATTTTAAATGGTTTTCACTGGAAAATCCAACAGGGAAATCTGGGCGATTTGGTCTTTTTTTTTTTTATGTTTTAAAAGCACAAACATCTAGCCTGGAAACCAGACAAATCTGAAAGCTCATGTTCAATTGGCGTGATGGAAATGACTGATATATTCCTCAGCGGCTGTTGTTGATGAGGTGCTTTTCAAGACAAATACCAGGTGTCCCTTAGTCCGTGAAGCTTATTTCATTTGTCAGATATGAATGATTTGTCAGATAGGAATGATCACACACACTTCTCGCTGATACTGCTGATGATGCAGCATGTATCAAGCGGGATGGAAGCCGTCTCTGATCCAGAGGGATGAAAATGCTCGCGATAAAACGTTAGATTATTGTTCTTGGGCCGAAAATGTATATTAAATGTAGAAATGCACCGAATCCAGGATTTGGCCGAATATTGGGCTTTTTGATGGGGTTCAGTTTTTGCCGAACCTTAGAATTTATTTACACCGAACCGTGCGCTACGCTGGTCGACATAATGATGGCGCCGTTGATTACGGGAAGGTGTTTACATAGGTGGGGCGTTCAATGCAGTAGGCTGTGAGAACGTGAAAATGGAACTCGAGTAGAAAAAGTATTGTTTGGCAGTACTTTCAGTCAAAAGAAGGCCATTCAAGTCCAGCTACGTGTTCAATCTGCAATGCCGATTTGTCTCGTGGTGGCGAGGACCCTAAACAATACACAACATCACCGCTGTTACAACATCTGGTATGAAACATCTGAAAGAATACGAGTTGAACATGAAGGAATCTACAGACAGCAGCCAGAATGCAGCAACTTCAGGTACGGCAAAGGATGGACAGTCACAACTAAAAACTTGTGTTAACCAGTGGTGTAGGCAGAAAAAGTATTTTGGGCAGCTAGTACAAGTGAGTGGGCGTCAAAAAGACGAAGTAGCAAAAAATACGTGTTTGTAGTACGCACTGGGGAGAGCAGCAGCTACACAGGGTTTAAAGATGACTTAGCATTAAGAGCGACTACGGTAGCGAGTAGTATGAAAGGCCGAAAGTCCGTGTAGGGAGGTTGGTTGGGGTGAAGGATGGGTCAAACAACACAGGACTTTCACCCAGGAGACCGGGGATCGTGTCCCGCGTGTCACGCTTCCTAAACCCAACCGTCCCGTTCTTCCCGCGTGTCATGGAAACGTAAGCCTACCCACGACCTTTTCCTTAACCTAACGACGTCAAAAGTGACGACAAATAGTCTCGACCAAGCGTGTAAGATAAAGCATGTTTCGGTATGACGCTAAAGGAGACTTTTAGCGTCAATAACAACGCCAAAGGCGTATTTTACGCAATGGGTGTGAGAATCTGTTGACATTGGAAAGAGCCAATGAGGTTTAACCATGTATCCAGCTAATACGAATAGATCACGTTACTTTATTGTGTCAACAGTTAGCTTAATTTAATATTTTATGTGGCGTTTTCTTTTGCGGGGTGCAAATGTTCCACCAAAACAAGATCCTTCTAAAGACTATTTAGCAGAGCCACTGACTCTGCGTCAGGCGCTTAGCGCCGCCCAAGACGATTGTGATTGGTTTAAAGAAATGCAAACAACCCAGAGCGTACAACCCAGATTTTCAGTTATCCCAGAATGCATCTGGTAATGCTTTCTCTTAATTCAATCGAACTGGGTCTGAGAGGTTTCAGGCTAACAAACCTCTCCAACTAGTCCAGAACTCTGTCTTAACAAGGTACTAACACTCTTCCTGGTAACTGTAGTCCAGTTTTTTGCCGACAAATCACAAATGATCTGACCCATCTTATCACTCCGCCAAAGATCCTTTGAGAAGAGAGGCTTGTTTTCTCCTGCCATGTACAAATCCTGCTATCCTTTCAGACCATGGATGTATAAACAAAATCTGGCTAGGCGGAGCCCCCATTCATTTGAGCGTTGCCCAGTCGTGCATGAAGCCATTATGGAGCCAAACAATTACCTGGATGATTGGCGCTGCGACCCATAGAGCATTGTGCAGCTTTTCTAGACTTTCCGAATGTTATCGGACTGAATGGATCACATTTTTTGATAGTGAAACGGGGGGGGTTGTGACGCTCAAAAACATGTCTCCGCTGTTGTCACCCTGGAGTGCACCTCTACATCACTGGAACAAGGGGGTGAAGCAGCTGTCGATAAAGTTTACACTTAGCTTGCTGGGTCCCATCGGACCAGACTTTGGTTTTCTTAGTCCACACCGGAGTTTGAATGAGCTTTCACACCGCCCCAAACGAACCGGACAATCTGATGAAACGCACCAGGGTTCAGTTAAAACGGACCAAACTGCTCAGGTGTGAAAGCAACTTAAAGGTCCAATGTGTAGGAATTTCTCCCATCTAGCGTTGAGATCATATATCGCAATCAACTCTCTCGCACCACGCAGGTCTAAGTACGTATTAGAGCTACGGTAGCCTTCACGCTTCAAAAAAGCCGGTCTCTTGCTCTTTTCAATATCCTTTTTCTTTTGGATTTTGAATACGTGTGGTCCATGAATGAATATGAATATGGAGCGTCTAACCCCAGTTCATGCAAATGCAAATGTAAAATTTCAAGCCAATAGGAATACTTGAAATTGATGGTGGTGGTAAATATTCATGAAAAATGACACGTTTGTGAACGGGCAACACAGATTTTGATAATGGACAACTAAACACGTTACACACTGGACCTTTAAAGCACCGCTGGTCAGTAAAAACAAGCCTTCAAACTGTTAAAATGCTCCTTAATGTCTTTGCCAAGACTTTAGTTGGTATATTCCATAATTTTGAAGGGGATGAAGCAGCTGTCGATAAAGTTTACACTTGGTGAAGAAATGGTGCTTCTTTGACAAACTAACGGAAAAGAAAAACAAGACATTCAAGCAACCAGACGGGCTGCAATATTACACACGTTGATGACTAAAGTAATTGAAGTTGGACACTAAACTCCAGGGGGGCCTGTGTGGCTGCTCAGCTGATCGATGCGGACTGAAATGGAAAATTGATTTGGTTCACAGCTTCAAACAGTAGGAGAAGCAGTTAAGTAATTTCACTATTGACGTTTGGTACAAAGCCGTACATTTCCTTTCCTCTGTGGCGCAGCGGGGCGGTCGTCCCAGCAGTCTGGGTCAAACATGCCGATGGTATGATGAATTAATGAGCGAAGCACTTTGGTGTGACTGGAAACTCGCTGTCGGCCAGGCAAAACAAGAGGACGGAGAAGAAAGAGAAAGGGACGCACAGTTGCATCTTTTGGTACATGAGTTCAAAATATCTATAGAAAGAAGGCGATAAAAACCAAAGACAAGGCTAGCGTCTTCATGATCAGGCCCAGATAACAACCAGTGGTGGAATGTAACCGAGTACATTTACTCCAGTACTTAAGTCCAAATGTTGAGGTACTTGTACTTCTTGTCATTTCTTTTCATGCCACTTTCTACTTCTACTCCGCTACATCTCAGAGAGAAATATTGTACTTTTTACTCCACTACATTCATCTGTTACAGCTTTAGTTACTAGTTACTTTACACGTTAAGATTCCTGCACACAAAAACGCACGTAGTTTATAAAAGCTGATGTTTTATTATAAATGAAACCAGCCAACAATATAACGGATACAAGTCCAGCTGACACGATTAGACCATTAAACATCCTCTACCCTTTTTACAATGGGACGATTGTTCTTTACTTTTAATACTTTAACTACATTTTTCCTGATGATACTTACTGACTTTTAGTGAAGTAACATGTTCAATGCAGGACTGTTTACTTGTAACATAGTAATTTCACAGTATGGTATTAGCACTTGTACTGAAGTGAAGGATCTGCATACTTATTCCACCGCTGAAAAAAAAAATGAGACGTTGATGTATAGGCAGAACACGCTCCGCCATCCATCACAGAGAAACAAGACGAAGGGGGGGGGTTTGTGTGTGTTTCCTGCTGCTATCTCCCAAGCAGACAAAAGAAACACAGCACTGGAGCCGTCATACATCACACTGAAAAACACACACACACATAGCTCGATAAAGTGTGTTGCATTAATATATATATATATATATATATATATATATATATATATATATATATATATATATATATATATTAATGCAACACACTTTATTTCACTTAATTTCCTGTCACGTTTTGCATCAGTCAGTATTGGAGAATGTTGGTGTGTTTTGGGCAAGTTTTCTCAGTTTAGTAATAA
Organism: Sander vitreus; assembly: GCF_031162955.1. Taxonomy (NCBI): domain Eukaryota; kingdom Metazoa; phylum Chordata; class Actinopteri; order Perciformes; family Percidae; genus Sander; species Sander vitreus. The sequence continues at coordinate 120,090 of NC_135873.1, forward strand.
CCGAGCTGGTCGGATGCCACCAGCTTTATTTGTGTGTGTGTGTGTGTGTGTGTGTGTGTGTTTAGACGTGCGGGGGCTTTAATTTCCATTTGAAAGCGTTGTTGTGTGTCCTACTTGTACATTTTGGCACACTTGCTTCTCTTACATAACGGCCATTGTGGAGCTGGAAGAGGGAACAACTTCCAATCTGGCGCTTTGAGCTTTGGGGGGGAAAACAATTCAGTACTTTAGTACCAGCGAGCGGATGTTCTTACTGCCGCTCGCGCCGCATGTTTGTTTTGTGTATAATGCCTTTTGATTGACTAATGTCTGGCCCACGCTAAAAGACTTTCCCAAATATTAACAGATGTTGAAAATGGCACACATAACCACACGCATCAATATCGTTTTGTTCCTAACGATTTGGCCAGAACAGCAAACCACACACTAACAGATTCCATTCCCCACAGTCTAAATCTGGCACGATTAAACGTAACTTTAGAGTGTACAAACATGGTGGACAACAAGCAGGAACTGCAGGGTGCTCGGCTAATTCTGTCATTTTTAACCCATGTATAATTATGTGTTTTATAAATTTGCACTGCCCACTTCTTTAATAAACTGAATTGTTTTTTGATATTTGAAATCGGTGTGGCCAGGATGGACGTACCTCACACCAGGGGGGGAGACAGATGTAAACATTCGTGATCTAAGGGGCTCCGGGGGATTTTTTTTTTTTAGCCTGGCTCCGCCCTCCTACGTACTTCCACTCAATTTTCATTTTCCTTCAGTACTACGTCTGGGTTTGCGGTATATTCGCGGGTTTTCTCGTGCCAAATCTTTACCGGTCCAAACAGAGGGAGTGGCTGAGAACGATGACGTTGAGTTGTAGTTCCGTAATGGCGGCGGAGAAAGATGTGAGCGAAGCCATGCGGTCCGTTGTGGCAACGTTGCCGAATATCCAGAAGTTAAAGCCCGAACAAGAACAATCTTTGTTGAGTTGTGTTGGTGGCCATGATGTTGTGAACCTCCTCCCCACGAGGTTCGGGAACAGTTGTTTCCAGCTCGCTCCGTTAGTGGTGAAGGAGTTGGCTAAGGTGAACGCTAGCGATGCTAAGCCAAAGTCACAACCAAACATTAGCGATTGGTTATGGCCGATCCAGAGCAGCTCTGGGCAGATCCAATAGTTTTAAACTTCAGCAGAGTACCCACCTTCAAAGAAGTTAACACTTGTCAATGGAGAGTGGCCACACTCTCTGTACAAATGAAATGTACCAGAGTCTGGTAGGACCAGGCTAGTTTTTTTTCCGCATTTAGGGCACTGTTTTTCAAGCCATTTCATAATAAAAATCTTTACGTTATTCTGGAAAAAAACATAATAGTTGCCAAGGTAAAACTGCAAGGGATTATCATAAAGGTGGCATATCTGTAAAGAGGAGACTCGTGGGTATCCGTAAAACCCATTTTCATTGAGATATCCTGAGGTGAGAGTTCAACGTACACCTTTGAATATGGCCATGGCAATTTTTCCTAAAATTTAACCCAACGTTGGAGTGTTATTTAGCCCCTTTCTCAACAAGCTAGCATGGCACGGTTGGAACCAATGGATTACTTCGATGTTTCACACTATCACAGAATTTTTTATTTATCTTCTTTCTAGATTTTGAACGGAGCCCACTGATGCCTCTGAACGACAGTAGAGACTAAATGTTTCGGGAGCTTTTGAGAAAACATTCGGGGGGGCTGGAGCCCCCAAAAGCTATCACTCGCTCCTCCCCCGGCTCACAGCAAATCACAAATCATTCATCATCAAATCTGTGAAAAATCTCGGCCCGAAATCTGTATGGGGGGGCTACTCCCACCACCACTCTTCAAGTTGTACATTGATGAGTTATCCAACCACAATTGGCCCGTTTTGCATCTTGTCAATACAAGATGCAAAACGGGCTGTATGAGTGGTAACACCTTGGTTAATCATTTCATGTATGCTGATGATCTGGCCATTTTCTCTCCCAGCAGTGCTGGTTTTCAGCAGCTACTGAATATCTGCTCTGAATATGGGCTGAAATATGATGTGTTGTATAATGCCAAAAAGAGTGCTGTCTTGATATGTGGGACAAAAGTGGACAAAGATCTTTGTTTTCCAGAATTTTATCTGTCAGGACAAGTGATGAGTGTCTGTAATAAAATTAATTATCTGGGTCACTACATTACAGATCAGTTATCAGATGATGAGGATATATACAGGCAGCGTCACATATTATATGCCCAAGCTAACATGCAGGTAAGACAATTCCACAATATGTTTAAAGCATATTGCACTCCTTTGTTTACTGCTCCCTTATGGATTAAGTTTAAAAAGGCAAGCATGCAGAAGCTTAAGGTTGCTTATAAAGACTGTATGAGGATACTGCTCAACAAACCCAGGTGCTCTAGTGCAAGTGACCTGTTTTGTAATGCAGGGGTCAAGTAGTCTTATCTACAAATTCATTTGACGCCTGAACATCTCCCAGAACAGCGTTGTTATGCTGCTGGAGAATCCTAGGTTTAGTGCCATATGATACCAATCATCACTATGGAAATGTTGGTATAAGTGTCTTTTATAGAAATGCAGTATTGTTGTTTCTTCTGTTTTTATTTCTCTGTATATGTTTATCTTTCTCTTTTTAAATGTATGGTGTATGTCGTGTCTGTCTTCTGAATGGACCTCGATTCTGTAGTTGACGTCCAATGACGCAATTCATTTTGGGTGTAAAGAACTTCATGAATCAGCGGTTTGGACCACTTACGATGGACTTGTTTTGGATCCCTTGCCTGGAATTTGTACTCTTCTCTTTTCCTTTAGATAGATTTTCTTTGGGGGGTTTATTTGGGTTGTGCATTACGTCTCATTGTGCAAGGGTTGTGCTACACTTATTGTGGAGAATGCAGCCGACAGGGTTGTTGTTGTTGTAATGTGCTTACTATATAGGTCCCTGTTTAATGTATATGAGAGAATGTTTTGTGTTGCATGAGTGTATGTGTTGAGAGGGGTCCTCTGTCCTTGTAAAGCTGCAGAACGGACAGAGTCTGAAACTAATTTCCCTTCGGGGACAATAAAGTATATCTTATCTTATCTTTTTAGATATGTAAAGAAATAAATGTATGTGCATTTGTTGTTGGCACATACAGCTTTCTGTCATTTTAATGTTACTGTATGTGGATTCCTTTTTACAAACCCTCGGAGGCTTTCTTTCGTCCCACCTGTGTGTTATTTTATGTTATTGTAGATTTCTTCTTTTTATATGCACAGATAAAAGACACAAAAAGGGGTTGCAAGATGATTCCTTTGTTAGAAAAGCAGGAACATATTTATGTCAAACAGGTGTTTAGTAGCAAAGGCAGCCGGAGTCAGCTCTAGCGTTTGCCCACGCTGTTTCTCTCTGCAGAGACAAATCTCTATGCTGTTATGTAATGTTTTCTACTGCAACGTTTAGTTTTGGAGTAATTGCTTCTTTTTTTTTAATACTAAATAACATTAAAAATGTGGATTCAAAGACAAAAAATGTGGATTTAGAGACTAAAAAAGTGGATTTAGAGACTAAAAATGTGCATTTAGAGACTAAAAAAGTGTCAAAGATGCTAGAAAAAACCAACAGACACGCAAAAACAATATTATAATAAAGTCTATCAAACCGGGCTTCAACTAACAACAAAACATGATAATTGACAATTGGAACTGTTCAGCAAAGAAGATGGAAACTCCTGCACCTTGTTTTTACAGTTTGAGTACAGGGGTGGGGCTAGAAGGGGGGCACGGGGGGGATTTAGAGACTAAACATGTGGATTCAAACACTAAAAAAGTGCATTTAGAGAAAGAAATGTGGATTTAGAGACTAAAAAGTGGATTCAAACACTAAAAAAGTGGATTTAGAGACAACATTTTTTGATTTAGAGACTAAAAATGTGGATTCAAAGACTAAAAATGTGGATTTAGAGACAAAAAAGTGGAGGGGGCACTGCCACCACTAACCCATTGGGCTGAGTGCTGTCAATCTGACGGTTGTGATTTCCATTGGATCAAAGTACTGTCACTTGGTTGTGTCACGCTCACAAGAAGATGGACTCACAGAAGCACGACTCTCTTAAAATTTCAGCCCAAACAGGTTTAATGCAACAAGCAAAAACTCACAGGCGACGGTATCCAGAACATGAGGTGAAGAGGGAACCCAAAAAACGGGCTGAGGCCAAAACACGGAGACGCCGGCCCTTTCTCACTCCCATCGCGTAAAATACGGACCCTCGGCCAGGCGCCCTAAACGAAATCTCTTTTCTCTCTTTTCTACTTCATTAACTTACAGTATCAGGGGAAAGACAGCGGCCGAGACACAATGTTTTTGATGCTTTTTTTGACATTTGTCACTTTTTCCGACGCCTAGGTTCACCTTTTGACATTTTTGACGCTTTTATTGACAATTTTGTCACATTTTTTTGCGTACTTTTGAAAGTTTATCACTTTCGCCGCTATAGTCGCCACTTTTCTCACCTTTTCCCGATGTTTTAACTGTGTTTTTCCAACGCTGATGTGTACAAGTTATGGGCTGATATTCGTGGTGCAGACCGGGATTTAAGCTGCTCCACCAGCCGCCTACAGAACGTTGAGTCTGTGATCCGAGGCAATAAGAAACAGCTTTATAACGCTGTTTAAATGTCAAGGTTTGGATTTGTCCTGCAGGCGAGCTAATAGCACAGGAGATAAAGTTTCTTATCTTAATATATCCGCTCCTCGGAGAATCCCTCCGGGTAGAAATCTCAGATACGTTAACAAGAAGAACCCTACAGTTGAGTGGAGCAGCCAGGGTGTTTTAAAAGCAGATGCTGGAGCTTATACGATGTAGAATATCTTCTTAAATGGAGTGTGTGAGCGGAGGATGAGGTGTGTTCCTGTTTGAATCCCCTGGAATAATGCCGTTTTAAGAGGCATCTCCTCCTTGCAGGGAAGAGTAAATCTAACGCGCCTCCGGAGAGATTTCTGACCTCCATTTACATATCTGCAGCGCACAGATTATCTCTTAAATCACTACCACTGTGTGCATTTATTAAGTGGCTGAAAACAAATACAGCCTAGTGTTGTCTGTGTGCCTGGAGGCTAGAAACTCTGTGTGTGTGTGTGTGTGTGTGTGTGTGTGTGTGTGTGTGTGTGTGTGTGTGTGTGTGTGTGTGTTTATAAAGAAGATGCTGCACATAACTACAGAAAACGTCCGGGGTATTAAAAATGTCTTATTCAAAACAAATAAATAAAAATGACACAAAAACAAGTCCTGTTTGTTTGACCCATCCACCCCCCCAACCTGCCTCATTCAACATTATACACTTCAAAGTGCAGTTTTCTACTGATATTTTCTTTCAAAAATCTCGTAGTGTCCATCGCGATATGTGTATTGCAGCAGCTGATATGATGACGATAAAAAAAACAATATATTGTGCAGCCCTAGTTCACAGCACATTTACAGTTCGCTTCAGTCTCAGAGTTTCCAGGTTTAAAAAAAAAAAAATCCAAACAGACATGTTCTGATACCGATACCAGTGTCTAAAAAGCCTCCGATAGTGTCTATAACGCTGGAATCGGAAAGTACAGGAGCCGGTTACACCAACTGGTCTTTACTAAGCCTGGTGCTAAAAAGTCTTTTGAACTGACCTCACATCGGATGTAGTCTAACGTAGCCCAGTTCAAGGAATGCACTAATATTTTGTTGGTAGTACCAGTTTGTAACAATCATTAGTTAACACTAAGTTGTAAACACTACGGATATACCAAAAAAACATTTTTGTGATCGCGCGAGATCCCGCACAGAGCAAGACATTATTAGCAAGACATATTGCCAGAAGAGACTACCGGTAAAAGTAGTGACAACAGCAGAAGAGACAATGAAATATGGCAGAGTTTAGCAGAGGTTAGCATCGAACACGATGATGAGTGGCTCAATTTCGACGGTCGCCCGTACAAGGAGCTACAACTAACCCAGATCAAGGAAGTGATGTCGACGCAGCGGTAGCAGTAGCAGCAGAGAGTAGAAACCATCAGGCAAGTGTACTTACAAACTTTCCAATGCCTCATTTTATGAGTACAGAAACTCTTTGTACTACTGTAGAAGTTTGGTACCATTGCGGGCATTATCAGTGGGGTAATTTACGAGATACACCTTTGGTTCCATTGGCGCCTGCGCTAAGCCATTCGGCTGATAGCGCTAACTCAACCAATGTTAGATCAAAGGACAAAAAGCTTTTGGGGGGGGTGTTTGGCTTGAGGTGATGGTGCAAAGGACCCTAGGGTGAAATTACTCCGAACCATCCCTTTAAGTCAAGATGGTGCAACTGGCGTAACTGTTAGGTCAGACTTAGAACGCTGAGTTACTAAGTACTACTACGTTACTACTAGTAGGTCTCAGACTGAGACCTACTTAGCTTAAGACCAGGCGTAAGCCCTGTTGGTGCAACCAATCTCCTGGATTTTATTCACCAATCTGATACCACGCAACTTAGCCCCGAAGAAAAACCTATTTTAAAGTAGTTCATTTGTGTTCTTTTTGCGTTATGACTGACTGTCAAACTGGTCAGTCAGACGAGGGTTTTTATGGTTCTCTGTTTTTATGTACCTATGTTTCCCTTTGTATTCTTATGTCTTTTATGTACTGTATTTCATTTTATTAGGAAGCACTTTGGGGGGTTTTTATCTGCAAAAGGTGTGAATAAGCTTTGTCTCTACAGTTACTCACTCTTAGCGTCTGAAATCATATAATTAGTTTCAACCCGTTCTCAGTCCAAACTCGTAAAATACGGACGTTTGGGCAGTGGCTGTCAGTGGCAGATACAATGCAAAATGCGCCCTTCAGCGTGTGTGTAGAACGCACCGGGGAGAGCAGCAGCTACACAGCACTTGAAGATGACGTAGCACTAAGAGTGACTACTCAGCTTCAATTAGGGCCCCACTGGTAAATGAGAATCACATCGAGGGCCAGACATGTAGAGTTTATTGACATGCTTCTATTTAATCAAAAGACTCAAATATCTTTGACCGTATTATTGCATGTCTCGGAAGCGAGTAGTGTGAAAGCCCGAAAATCCGCCTAGGGAGCTTGGTTGGGGGGGTGGATGGGTCAAACAACACAGGACTTTCACCCATGAGACAGGGCATCGTGTCCCGCGTGTCACGTTTCCTAAACCCAACAGTCCCGTTCTTCTTTTCCTAAACCCAACAATCCCGTTCTTCTTTTCCTAAACCCAACTGTCCCGTTTTTCTTTTCCTATACCCAACAGTCCCGTTCTTCTTTTCCTAAACCCAACAATCCCGTTCTTCTTTTCCTAAACCCAACTGTCCCGTTTTTCTTTTCCTATACCCAATCGTCCCGTTCTTGTCCCGCGTGTCATGAAAACGTAAACTCACCCACGACCTTTTCCTTAACCTAACTGTGTCAAAAGTGACGCCAATAGTCCCGACCCAGCGGATTTAGATAAAGCGTGTGTGTATATAAGACGCTAAAGGAGACTTTTAGCGTCAATAACGGCAAAGACACCTGACCAAGTGTCCGTATTTTACGCGATGGGAGTGAGAACGTGTTGCTTTTCTGCACCAGACCATCATTGTTTAGTTCCAAATGGCTCGCCGAGTGTCACGCTCATGTTTGTCTTCATCTAATGGACATGATGCATGTTTACTCACCCCTCTATATCAGGGGTGTCAAACTCAGCTTCAATTAGGGCCCCACTGGTAAATGAGAATCACATCGAGGGCCAGACATGTAGAGTTTATTGACATGCTTCTATTTAATCAAAAAGACTCAAATATCTTTGACCGTATTATTGCATGTCTCATGTAGCTTTCTCACTTACAGTTTGTAAAAAAAGTCAGGAGAAAAGTTCCTTAGCCATCGTAGAGTTTGGCAAATCAAGCAAAACAATGATTACATTTTGAAAAACTGGCTACGTTTGCAATCATATAATTACTTTTTACTCCCTTTTCCTGCACCAGACCATCATTGTTTAGTTCCAAATGTGAGTTTCATTTTTCAAATAGTTTGGGGAGTGTCATGCTCATGTTTTTTCATCCTCTAATGGACGTGATGCATGTTTTGAACTCGGAAAATGGAAAACATAAAAAAAAAAAAACAACTGTCTAATAGAGCGGCTAATGGTGGTGCAGCCATTATGGGCCGCGGCCTTTTACACGTGAGAAACAGCATAAGGAAACATGACGCAGCCAAGTTATTAAAGCAGCACAGTGTCATCTCGAGTTCATCTTCTATTTGTTTTTTTCTTCACTTCCAAGTTCCCATTTCAATATATATCTAATCTTCCAATCTAACAAGCGTGAAAATGGGTTTCGGGCCGTTTCAGGGTGTTTTTATTTAATTTGGCCATTTCCATTCTTTCCCATTGGCTGCGATAGCGATTGGAAAGAAGTGTCCCTAGACGTCTTCCATTCCCTCCGGTTTTCTCTGCTTGTAACCAAATGTGTCACTCTTTTTCCTCCTCTCCGTCTCCCTGTATCACTACTCAATCATCCCTGTTATCAGAGCTTCATGTTGTTGGCCGCTGTAATGGAGCAATAACAAAACGTACAGCGCTCATTCCCCAACCGACACACACACACACGCACACACACCCAGATGTGTACAATCAGCCCCGGCCTAAACAGCCTTTAATAGGATTTGGACGTGACAGGTAATCTCGGGTTTGTAGAGGAAAGGTTGTTACAGAGATCACACACAAGTACACACACTGCTCTTAGAAATCTGCGAATGTAACGTTCAGTCACATTTTGCAAATTCACATACATTCTGTGCTCAAAAATGGAAAAATGTCTTCACTTTTCATAAACGGTACTAACGGCAATACTGGTCTCACCTTGTGAACATGTTTTTCTGACACATATGTGCACACACACACACACACACACAAACACACCTCAATGTTCATATTGACATTTAGAAACAAGTTTACTTGTGAGGAGCCTCATTGACATAATCAATTTTTTAAAGATCAAAGCTGACAAAAAATCTGAAACTGTCCTAACGACCTATGAAAAGGGTAGAAATGGCACAAAAAACAAAAACAAAAAAAAAACAGTAAAAGGGCAACACTGTTCTCACTTTGTAAAAACGTTATTCATTTCTTAAACTGTCCTCGCTTCCTAAAATGTCCAACATTTACACAAAGGGTAGAAAGGGCAACAATGTCCTCCCTTTCCACAAATGTTCATTTCCCAGCATGACCCCACTTTACAAAAAGGGCTGAAAAGGCAAAAACTGTTCCCACTTTGGGAAAATGTCTTGTTTCATAAACTGTCCTCTCTTTTAAAAATGTCCTAACTTTACCAAAAGGACATGAAGGGCAACGATGTCTTTGCTTTGTAAAAACGTCTGGTTTTAAAAAAGATAGCCCCCATTTTCCACACAAAAATGTCCCTACTCTGAAGGTCTAAAAATCAAACTGGTCCTCACAGAAATAGAAATATAGAAGTGTGCGCACACACACACACACACACACACACACACACACAAAACAACATAATCTCTCAAACACACACTAATGCAGACCTTCACGCAAATATCCAAGCTCTCTCTTTTCTCTTGGTCTCCCCACACACTCACACACACACACACACACACACACATGTACACACAGACAGACACACCACACACACACACACACACACAAACAGACACACACGCACACGCACTCAAACACACACTCACCATACACACAGAAATAAACCATACACACACACACACAGACACACCAGATGTGTACAATCAGCCCCGGCCTAAACAGCCTTTAATAGGATTTGGACGTGACAGGTAATCTCGGGTTTGTAGAGGAAAGGTTGTTACAGAGATCACACACAAGTACACACACTGCTCTTAGAAATCTGCGAATGTAACGTTCAGTCACATTTTGCAAATTCACATACATTCTGTGCTCAAAAATGGAAAAATGTCTTCACTTTTCATAAACGGTACTAACGGCAATACTGGTCTCACCTTGTGAACATGTTTTTCTGACACATATGTGCACACACACACACACACACACACACACCTCAATGTTCATATTGACATTTAGAAACAAGTTTACTTGTGAGGAGCCTCGTTGACATAATCAATTTTTTTAAAGATCAAAGCTGACAAAAAATCTGAAACTGTCCTAACGACCTATGAAAAGGGTAGAAATGGCACAAAAAACAAAAACAAAAAAAAAACAGTAAAAGGGCAACACTGTTCTCACTTTGTAAAAAACGTTATTCATTTCTTAAACTGTCCTCGCTTCCTAAAATGTCCAACATTTACACAAAGGGTAGAAAGGGCAACAATGTCCTCCCTTTCCACAAATGTTCATTTCCCAGCATGACCCCACTTTACAAAAAGGGCTGAAAAAGGCAAAAACTGTTCCCACTTTGGGAAAATGTCTTGTTTCATAAACTGTCCTCTCTTTTAAAAATGTCCTAACTTTACCAAAAGGACATGAAGGGCAACGATGTCTTTGCTTTGTAAAAACGTCTGGTTTTAAAAAAGATAGCCCCCATTTTCCACACAAAAATGTCCCTACTCTGAAGGTCTAAAAATCAAACTGGTCCTCACAGAAATAGAAATATAGAAGTGTGCGCACACACACACACACACACACACACACACACACAAAACAACATAATCTCTCAAACACACACTAATGCAGACCTTCACGCAAATATCCAAGCTCTCTCTTTTCTCTTGGTCTCCCCACACACTCACACACACACACACACACACACACATGTACACACAGACAGACACACCACACACACACACACACACACAGACACACACGCACACACACCAAACACACACTCACCATACACACAGAAATAAACCATACACACACACACAGACACACCATACACAAAGACACACACACGCACACACACCACACACACACACACACACACACACACACACACACACACACACACACACACACACACAGATTAGAGACAGAAACGATCTTCTGAATGGATGCAGTATTAAATACATTCAGACCAGCGAATAGAAACATTTAGACCGTCAGATCTGGTTGGGACGAACGTGACGCAGTTTGAGCTGGTAAAAGAAGAATCAAACAAAGAATATTTACAATAATTACTGAATGTTACAACGATCGATGAGATGAGTCAGTGATGTTCAAGAGTAAAATGGATTTTTCCGTTGGAAACACCACTGGCTTGGTCTGCTTCTGCCTGTCGTTCACCCAGAACGACTTCTGACTTTCTGCATGACTGACTGCGAAGCTTGACATTTACAATTTGATGTTTGGCATTTCTTCACATCATCAATCTTTACCGCCGCTGATGCAAAAAAGTCTGAGTGACAGGTTGAGTCACCTAAGCTGGGCAAGTACGAGACGAACCTCAGATCCAACACGAATAAACAAGTACGTTTCGAACATGTTGTGGTTTTACCGCTCCACTTGTTGCCACAAAATTCTCCCCGTACGCTTTCTGTTTCTGTATGGATTAAACAAACGAGATGTATCGTCTTTATCATCAAGCTGTCTTTACCGTCACAGCGCGGAGCAGGCACACATTGCTCCTCCTCCCCCCTCTCGTGATTTGATGTTGTACCGTCACATGACTCAGCGGCGCCAGGCAAACAAGCAAGCAAGCAGCCAGGCCCGCCGGCGGCCAGCAGCGCACACACACACACACACACACACACACACAGACACACACAGCACAGAGACGGAGCAGAAGAATGGCAGAGAGGAAGATAAGTGCTGTGTGGCTATATTTTCAGGCCGAAAATGAACAGCAAGCTGTATAATTTGTAAAAAGGCTGTAAGATACTGTGGTAACACAATAAATTTATACAAGCATACGGAAATTCTGTCCTGGTTTTTAACTTATTAAAGGTGCAGCAGGTAAGTCTTATAAAACTAACTTTCTGTCATATTTGCTCAAACTGACCCTATGTTCCAGTAGAACTACATGAAGCAGGTAATAAAAAATAAAAAAAGTCCAGCTCCTCTGGCTCCACCTACAGCCTGTAGTGTGATTTGCAAAACCACATTTGCAAAACCTCCACGTTTTGGGCTTTAGCAGAAAGGGGGGGAGGGACTGAGAAGTTGTCGATGTTCACATTTTTTGGCTAAGTCGTGGATCTTCGCAATCCTACCTACAGCACCTTTAATAATCCAAAGAAAAAATCACAGAACTACTTAAAAGGTCATGAAAATTCATTCAGATTTAGCAATTTGATGAACTCACCTTCATTATTAAAGGTGCCCTGACACATGTATTTCATTACTTTGTGTTAATGTCTGAAGTTCTACAATGGTCTAACATTTTTTGTGGAAAAAATGCCTTGGTTACCTTGTTTCAAGCCATTCTAGCGTGGTATAGAAAGCCTGCAGGAAGACTCAGCTCGATTTGTGCCAGTTCTCATTAATATTCAACGAGCTAAGCTGCTTGACTCTGATTGGCTAACAGCTAGCCAATGAGAGCCTGGCTATCGGCATCCTTTACCCAGCGCAACTGGGCGAGCTCATGAATAGTAATGAGCTCAGGCAACACCACGTCAGACTGACCAGCTTTTGCATATTTCTTTTCAGTGGCTAGAGCTGACAGAGGAGGTAGCAGTTCATTTTCAACATAAGTTCAACATAACAAACACATATGGACCTAACATATATAAAAAAATGCAAGTACAAACAGTTTTGTGTGGCAAGGCACCTTTAAAAAGTATCGGTATACAGGGCGATACTGGCCCTGTATTTACTTAGTACCGGATTTATACCAAATTTGGCAGTATCGCACACCACTACTGTTCAAAACCCAAATTTTACAACTATATAAAACAGAGAAAAAAACACTTGTCACATTTGCGATGCTGGACAACCAGAGTACGATTAGCGATTATGTTTGCCGCATTTTCCAAACTGTTAATCCATTTAATTTACTCATCACTGGCAAACCATATAGTTAACCAATGGAATCCTCTCCCCTCAGTTGCAAAGGAAAACATATGAAATGTGTGTCTCAGTGAACTGAAAGCCTCCTCTGCTGCAAATAGCAACATTTTTCAGACTTGGCCCAGTTAAATAAGGCTCTGAATGCACGGTTACGTCTCCATAATCTGCTTAGCGACAGGTAATGTCAGAGGGGATGACGGCTGAACATTAATTGTGCTGAATCGGCAGTGAGCGGATTGCCTGCTGGGCGAGTCACCAGCTCTGAGTGAGTTTAATGTCCGGATCAGTGACCGAGAGTTCGGCTTTGAAACACAAAACTGCTTCAGATGTCGATTCTCTTTCCAAAGCCTCGCCTACACTGTAGGCTCTGACTCAACGTTGACTTAGTCTACATCTGGGGGTATGAGTCTCGCATTGGGCGCAAGAGGTCAATGGGTTGAAATCCCGGACGAGCCCCCACATTTGTTATGTTCCATCCTTCCTTCAGCCACTCAACATCAATGGTTACTCGCTGATTTCTATTGGGATGTTAGATAGGACGGACGGACAGACAGATGGATAGATGGACGAACGGAAGGACAGACAGACAGACAGATGGATAGATGGACGAACGGAAGGACAGACAGACAGATGGATAGATGGACGAACGGATAGACAGACAGATGATAGATGGACGAACGGATAGACAGACGGACGGACGGATGGATGGGTGTATGGATAGATAGATGGATAAATGGATGGATGGATGGATGGATGGGTGTATGGATAGATTGATAGATAGATGGATACATGGATAGATGGATGGATGGATGGGTGGGTGGATAGATGGATGGATAGGTGGGTGGATAGATGGATGGATGGATGATAGATGGATAGATGGACGGGTGGATGGATAGGTGTATGGATGGATGGATGGCTAGATTGATAGATAGATAGATGGATAGATGGAAAGAAGATACTTTATTTTCCCTGAGGGTAAATTTGTCGTTGGCATAGTGCTACAACCATGCCCTTCAGCTACATCGCTAACAGGAAAGAGTATGCTATCGCTTTCTGCTACTGCTGTTTATTTCCTGTATTAACGTAAATATGAGTCTTAATTGCTGCTTGATCATACAACCTCTAGTAGAGGTTTTCGGGGGAGGACAGTCTCGCAAAAAAAAAGGATGTTTTCAAAGTTTTCTACCATTGGCAAACTTGTTGGACCGTGTGAACACAGCCTCCCTCTTTCATTCCTTCAACCAGCTTCTTGAAAAGGTCGCCTTCGCGATGTTTGTGCATACCAAAAACCTGTTGATATCCAAGTCTGACCACCGACCTTTGCCTTCTGTCAAAAGTCATTGCAGTTTAACTCTCTGGACCTCACCAGCCTTGTGCTGACTGAGCTTTAGGATCAGCCTGTAGGGATGTTAAATTCTAAATCTGCCATGGAGGTTTGTGTGCCGAGAGAAGAATCTGTGTCACAGCCTCAAGAGTGCAAGACGTAACCTGCATTTCACACGTGTCAAATTGAGTTTTCAGCAAATCAAATGGGGCGATGACTCAGAGTTACATGGCGGTACACGAGGCACAGCTGCCGTTCATCACTTAATGTCTGGTTTCCTAACTTATTTTTCAAACAATTTCTCTTGTTTGAGCGTCACTTTAAAGAAAATATGACACGTTTATGTTCCTGAACTGACATATATTTGATGTTATGTTGAGTTTCCCTGCTGTGTCCTGTCAGTGTTTTCCTGGCGACTCACTGCGGTTGCGTCTTATCTTGCAGCTGCTGTTCACTTTCAGTGCCTGCGGCTTTATTTTCTGACCACATCGTGATGTGACCTTTCAACCTAATCATGCTCTGCCTCGTTTATTTATCTCTAAGCTGCGTGGGTGTGTGCATTAATGTGTATACAGTATGTCTTTATGTTGTTCTTTGTGCGCACACTCGGGACCGTCTTATCTAAATGTACTGTACAATGTGTGCATGCCTGCAAGGTTGCATTTGTGTGTGTGTGTGTGTGTGTGTGTGTGTGTGTGTGTGTGTGTGTGTGTGTGTGTGTGTGTGTGTGTCCAAACTCTAAATTCCTTGATGCATTGATCTTTGCATCAAGGAAAGTGATGGATTTCATCAGTCCTGCCTGTAAGTTTAAATTATGTAAGATGGAGGGAAATGGAAAAGAGGGAGGACTTGAGAAAGAAGCAGCGAAGTAAACACTTTTAAACATATGTTACGTTTAATTTAACATTACAATACTGTGTTAATTCCTAATTATGTGCTCAATAATACTATATATATATATATATACACAATAAGTTTCTCCAAGAAAAATACTAGAAGCAGATAATGTTCTTGAATTCATCTCTTTGTCTCATACAGGTTTTTTAATCTCGCGAAACATGCTTCGTATCTTAATATCCTGTAATCTTTTCATTTCCCCAAAAAAACATCTAAATCATCTTTTATTGGTCTCAAAAAAAAACCTTAAAATCTCCTCACATAATCTCTTTTTAATAACACATAATACAATTGAAAAACAATGTCCTTAATCTTCTTTCTTTGCTTCATTTTTCCCCAATGTCATGATTGTTTCTCTGAAATGTACACATTTTCCCCCCCGTCAATCTTAATCAAGTCATGCTTTTAAAGTTTGTGAGTTCACTAAAACATAAAACTGTTTTCTAAACAGGTATCAGGACAGAGACAGCGGGGCTAAGATTGGATTTATCGGGTAACATCCTTAATTATGACTATGCTAATTTAGCTAACTTTAGCTAACAACAATAACAGTCCGTGGTAAGGAAAGACTCGTATTGCCACCATTTGCTATAAATCGTGCTGTGATTAGGGACATATGACGCAGTCAGCTAATCTCATTCAGTTGTACAGCAGGGATGTTGTAGTGCACAGAATCTCCGTGGTTACCACACATTGCTCGCCTGGCGTTTAATAGCGGTTGTCCTTCACATGAGGTGCGTAGTACACCCCCGCGGATCCACGCGACTACGCAGGCGAAGTGTCACTCCCCGTGAGAAAAGCCCTTTAGAATGCACAGCATTACGCAATGCATTACTTATTTATGTATTTATCTATCTATCTATTCCAGTGGTGTAGTCTACGTGATACTCAGGTATACTCAGTATACCCACTAAGAAAGCTCCAGGATTTCCATATACCCACTTAAAAATGCCCAATGACACGTTACAACATACTTTATGTATATACTGTATTTGGTAACGCACAACGTGGCCCTTCTACAGTATTTGAAATGGTCTAGAACCGCCACTGGTATGGACGATTCAGAGCGGCACGACGTGAACCTACAGCACACCAAACCTGCAGCCAGAGGCAGCTGCCATGTGGTTTTTTTTTAACATTTAAATCAGTACGATGATGATAGAAATGAAGCTCAGCGTAAATTCTCTCAGGAAGACTTCTACGCTTCACATTTCTCTCCCTCCCAACCTAATCAGCTGCACGGTCATCAGCTGAATGTGGGCCTTTACTCTTTCAGTAAAACCGACCAGATTTGCCACAATCTCCGTGAGCAATCGCTTTGTTGCCTTCAAACTTTAAGGGCCCATCTTGCACCCGGCGCAGCGCGGCGCAACGCAAAGCTAGACGCAAATGTCTTTGCTAGTTTAAGACCGAAGTAGTTGTTAATTTCCCGTCCATCGCCTGCGTTGACTAAATAGCAAGTGCACCTGCGCCCATGGGCGTGCTGGTCTTACAGGGAGGTGTGTTCAGGTGCATTCTGGGCGTGCTGGTCTTACAGGGAGGTGTGTTCAGGTGCATTCTGGGCGTGCTGGTCTTACAGGGAGGTGTGTTCAGGTGCATTCTGGGCATGCTGGTGTTACAGGGAGGTGTGTTACATTCTGGAAGTATTGCTATCTTGAGGCAGCGGGAAGTGATGGCACCGTTGACCAACAAAAACCTGGTCTAAAGTCAATAATGCAGCATTTCATTGTTATTTTAACAGCAAATTAGTAAAATGCTCCTAGGCTCGTGCACGGCACGCGCACACTATGCTTGTTACACACACAGGGACGCACAGCAGCACGCACACATTTCTGATATAGAAACTTTGAAAACAGGTCAAATTTGACCCGAGGACGATAGAAGTTTAGGCACCAAAACGTCTACTTAAGTTCAGGAAAAAGATGGTGGTTTTGGATTAAAACACTTCTGAGGAACAAACATACATTTACGAGGCTCAAAATAAATTACCAAAAAAAATAATTTAGTTTTCCCCAAGAAAACGAACTCCGCTGCCCAATTTAAAAAGCCCTATGTTTTAGGAGCCAAACACCCCCCCCCCAACCTCCTCTTCACGCGGACCAAAAAGCCATATGTATGTGCTTTTATTCCCACGGTTCATGACAACAGCCTGTTCAGTCATAATACTCCTGTTTTTCACATCCTAAAATCTTTACATTACATCCTAAAATGGGACAGAGCTGTGTTTGCACTATGATGCATTTCAAGATTATTTTTTTTTTTAAGAAAAGGAGGTCATGATGCAGAGGATTAATGAGCTGGTAATCCGAGGTTTCCTGAGTGCAGCAGAATGCCAAACTGTCACCGACCGGTCTGGGGTGTGTGTGTGTGTGTGTGTGCGTGTGTGGGTGTGTGCTAACTCTGCGGCAGCCTGGTGACATCTGCATATGAAGGCAAACACAGCTGTGTACATCTGTGCACTCTGACCACACATGCATCAACATATTGACCTCAGGACACATTCATTGGAAAGCAGCTTTTGGATGAGAATTGCTCACATTCGTGACAGAGCAGCCTGATTTACAGACGCTTTAAACATATTATTCATAATTGTGGATGCAGATTTTATCCGCATCAAATGGCTGGGCCGTCTTTAATTATTTTAATTTTGTTATGTTTTAATTGCATTATTGTGTTTGCTCAGAGTATTTCGGGTTTTTTTGTGGCCGCAGAGAGAAACAAGGTTTTTGACGCTCACTTTTTGTCGGCTAAGGTTTAACCCCAACTGCCACGGCCCTTGAAAGGGCCGTCATCTCGCAGTGCATTCTCATGAACTGGTCCTCGTGATATCGTACGAAAATGTACGCACACCAAAACATAAGATATCCAACGAAACTAGGAGACAGCCAAAATGGGACACCGGCTACAGGGGAAGGCTACGAGCTCTGTGAGGTCGAGCGGCAGTTGCTAGTTGTTTAAGCCGCTACAGAGCTTCCTGCAGCTGGCTACAGACCTCTGTCACAGCTCAGCCGAGTCTGCAGCAGTCAGGGGAACCCAGTTTTACTAAAAACAAATCAGTCAGTAGATGTGTTTAGCCGCTAAGAGCTCTGCAACGCCGGCTACAGTGCTCCGCATGGTGCTCCACATGGTGCTCCGTCATATCAGCGGTAGTTGGTGGTTCGGTTACCCCAGAATAGATGACTGTGAGCCGGGTACATAGCACCGCGAGCTGCCGGTCGTTTCGGCGGACATTACGGTTAAGTTTAGGCGACTAAAAGTGAGCATTATGGGGCGAGAAAAGTTAATTAGGCACCGAAACGACTAGTTAAAAAGGTACACTGTGTAGGAATTTCTCTCATCTAGCGGTGAAATTGTATTGTATTGTATTTTGAACGAATAGTGCTCTCTAGCGCCTTGCTTTTTCAAATGCGTGTTGCAACTACGTGCACGTGCTACTAAAGTGCAGTTGCAGGCTTTCAAATTTGCCGGGGCAGTGACAAGCTCCTCTCACTGATCTCCTTCTCCGTTTCAGCTGGTTTCAGTCACGTGACGCTGGCTCTGAACGAAAACGCGTTGTGGATTACCTTCAAAATGGCGAAACGACATGGATGCCTCCTTGGACTTGCCCGTCCAATGTAAATACAGATGAGAAATTCTTCGCTTACGAGGATAAGTCAGATCACGGGCAGAGGTCATTTTACACC
The DNA here is from genome assembly GCF_031162955.1 of Sander vitreus. Taxonomy (NCBI): domain Eukaryota; kingdom Metazoa; phylum Chordata; class Actinopteri; order Perciformes; family Percidae; genus Sander; species Sander vitreus. Next base: position 138,951 of record NC_135873.1, read on the forward strand.
AATGAGGACATATTTATGAATGCTTACGAATTACAATGCTTAACTTTTCGTAGCTTTTTGAACGTATGGTTCATGAGAACAGGCTGCGTCTCGCGGTGCTCTGTAGCCGATTCACAGTCAGATTTTGTCGGCTTAATTTGACTACAAACACCGCTGATACCATCGACAGGCGTCACCTAACCGGCCGGCAGTCGCCTAATTTCGTTCGATATCACACGAATTGGAGTGCATACATTTTCGTAAGATATCATACATTCATATGTACATGAGATGTGTTGGGATGTTTAATTCCATTTCTGCCTTAAATAGATCCTCCTGAATCCTACACACTGCTCCTTTAAATGACCCTCCCGCCTGCACCGCTCGCTCCATGTTGGACACAAAGCACTATGCAGACGGGTCAAAGGTCGGGAATTTCAAGCTCAGGGAAATACCATAACGGTCGTGGAGACACCATGAAAGCAGTGCCTCTAATCTATATAGTTTTCCTGGATGTCCATAAATAGTCATGTTGCTAAAGCTGCAAGAAGCTTTACACACACATATGTGTGTGTGTGTGTGTGTGTGTGTATGTATGTATGTGTATATATATATATATATATATATATATATATATATATATAATAAATGATTATATCGACTAAAATAAGTTTTCCCCTCTTCCCATCTGCGTTTATATATTTAACATCAACACTGTCAGGTGCCAGGATTCTTCTCACGCTGTGTGTTGCTAACATGTGGGACAAAGTGAACGCAAGAGAAATGTCTGAATGTGTGTGTTGGCATGTGTGCCGTTTTCTTCAGAAGCTGTCTTCCTTCGGAGAAAAGACAGAATACAACTGTCATGTTTGCTCTGTTTCATCAACTGACTCTCACACACACACACACACACACACACACACACACACACACACAGACACACGTGCCAGCCTCCGTGAATCTGTCCCAGCTCTCTGCTGTGGATTAACGGCCCCTATAGGCCCCATATTCTACCATGAAAAATGTCACCATATGTCTCTTTCCTAGTCTCTCTCTCTCTCTCTCTCTCTCTCTTACATCTGCCGGTTCGCTTTCTCTCCGGCCTTCCTCGATGCCCTCCTTGTCCTCTTCCATTACATGAGAAGCCGTCAGATCGCAGGGTCGGAAACACAAAGAGGCAGAGAGGCAAAGTGCACGAGGAAAAGGTAAAATGTGAGATACTAGGGCTGTGCAGTTAATCAAATTTTGACCGCGATCAACAACGTAATCGAGAAAAACTTATTTTGAACATATTTGCACTCATTTTGTCTGGTGTTCTGAAAGAGACGTGCACTCTCGCCCCTCCCGAAGGCTAAACTCACTCAGCCAACATTTTAATGTATATTTTATATCATTTATTTTAAGTGGAATCAAAAAGCTCAAACGGGAAAAGTATGAAGCGAAATTTCACAACCTACGTATAGGGATTTTCATTAGAATTAAATTCAGTGTGATGGATGGATGGATGAATTCATAGATGGGTGGGTGGCTGAATGGATGGATGGATGGATGGGTGAATGGATGAATGGATGGATTGGTGGATGGATGGATGGATGGATGGGTGGATGAGTGGATGGATGGATGGATGGGTGAATGGATGGATGGATGGATAGATGGGTGGATGGATGGATGAGTGGATGGATGGATGGGAAAGAGAGAGAACGAGAAGACAGAAGTGAGTAATTGGAGGATGGAAGTGTGCCAAGATGGAAATGTTAGCGGGGAGAAATGAGTGGGTGAAAATAAAGAGAGATGAAGTGCTAAATGGTTAAATTCAAGAGAAAAATGAAAAGAGAGAGAGGTGGCCAGAACATCTTTAGAAGACAAAATGAAGGGGGAGATACAGAGAGAGGGAATGGAGGAAAGAGAGGGGGAGGGATAGTAACAACTAAAGATGTTTAGGATGGGGAATAAAACGTGCAAAAAAGGCTGGACGAATTGGAAGCAAGAGGACAGCATCTGTCGTCTCTTTAAGCCCCAACAATGATGGACCAATTATCCATAGGCACTTAATCCCATCCTTCTCACACACACACACACACACACACACACACACACACACACACACACACACTCACTCACCAAAGTGCTGTAGTGTCCAACGTTGTAGAATCTAAATTAGCAGCATTTGTGTCAAAGCATCAACAGTCTGTTATTAACGCATACGTGAAGACACAGCAGGTCACTGATGGCAGCCGTGATTCATGGAGTTTCATGCTAATGGACGCTCTTCATGGACATCGTTTTGCATATATTAACTAAACATCACGGCCCGCATATACCGTTCTGTATCGAGAAGTCAACGGTTAATTTGTTACGCTGCATGTGTAGCAATGGAAAAATGTTCCAGTGATTCTTAAGTTGCCTACCCCAAATGAATTGGTCCTTGACGAGCCTTCAGAACAGCTTAACTGCTCCTGAACCTGTTCAAATCCACCTCTTTTGCTTGATTTTTGTCCATTTCCCTTTCCCAAAGGGAAAAGCTTATAACAGAAGAACTGCAAGGCCAAAATTCATGTATGAGGCTTCATTTAAAACCCAAATTCTTCTAGTTTCTGAGCTATAAGCATGATTAGCATGTGATTAAAACACAACATACACTACAGCAGTTCAAACATGGTTCAAAATAGTTATGTTGGTCCTGTTTGAAAAAAGATAACTAAAACGTACTTTGTGCCACACTATGCAGAACACAACACATACCTTCTAAACCTTGTCAACAAGACCTCTATAAAGTTTCCGAACTCTAGTCCTAACCTAATGGGAGCTAGGGAGTTTTCAGGTGGCACTGGTGTGCCAAGTGACCACATTTTGCTAAATGCTTTTACTCACTTCTAGGCTATTAGAAAAAAACATAATAAAGACTTAAAATGACCTACAAAAACCTTTTTACAACCGTTGTTATCCTTTTGATCTGTGGACACTTACGGACTAGAGGAATATAAATAAGCCAGGAATGGACGGGGATTGAGCGTTTAGGACAGCCTAAAGGTCTGGAAGTGTCATCATTTTGTCCTTTTATTCTTCTTTTTTTCCAATAGCATGAGCACTAAGATCATGAATAATGCTTTGGTGCTTATGATTTCAGTAAAATTAACTGAATGATTGAATTGCAGAGCATTTTACTAATCAAACAATGCACAGCATATCCATATTGACAAGAGTTTTGAACTTTTGTGTTTAAATACTTACTCATGTAACATGTCAGAACTCACCTAAGTTACATGAACGGGTCGCTGGGTTAAGTTCAGACCAAAGATTCGCGACGAGACAAAACCGTTGGTGGAGTCTCCAGAGGCTGGTTTTAGAACGTAAGAGACGTCTCCTGTTTCAACAGCCAATAGAGAAGTCAGCTGGTGGAGTCTCCAGAGGCTGGTTTTAGAACGTAAGAGCGTCTCCTGTTTCAACAGCCAACAGAGAAGTCAGCTGGTGGAGTCTACAAAGGCTGGTTTTAGAACGTAAGAGACGTCTCCTGTTTCAACAGCCAATAGAGAAGTCAGCTGGTGGAGTCTCCAGAGGCTGGTTTTAGAACGTAAGAGACGTCTCCTGTTTCAACAGCCAATAGAGAAGTCAGCTGGTCGAGTCTCCAGAGGCTGTTTTTACAACGCAAGAGACGTCACCTGTTTCAACAGCCATTACCGGCGTCACCTTTTTAAGTCAGCTACAATAAAATGATCCATAATCCATTTGATTTCAGTAACAAAGTGTTAACGGAGGCTCAACGTGCACCCGCAAGCACGCACGGTGGAGCGAGATAGAGAGTGACTGACGAGAGGGAGCGCCTAGGACAAAGTAGAGAATCCGAGTAATAAACCATGGTTTTCACATCGCAGGTCGTGTGACATCAGTCTGTGTGACATCATCATCTCTCTCTCTTTCACTCACTGTCTTCACAGCTACTCATATTGTCCGCCTTCTTCTAAAATATTAGAAAACTAATGCAGAACCAAAAAAAAACAAAGACGTTGTAAATGTGGTGTTGCTCCGTTATTTCTGAGAGCAGAAGTGTCGCCGATTTTCAGATATTCTGTCCAATAAACGTTTCAATCACGTGACGTGTGTTTACAGTGTTTTGGTGTGTTTCACAAAGTGCAGTGTGAAAGCAAACCCAACCAAATGAAAAATGCAATAAGGTTACAACTTCTTCCCCGAATCGCAAGAGCCCACCAAACTATAGGTGTGAAAGCGCCCTTGGATATGCTTCCATATTCAAAAGGGATTACTTTGAGAATCACTTTCCTCCCTAAAAGACCTAACAGGGTTCCCAAATTATCACTTACTTCTCCCCAGGGGGGCTGAGAAGTGCTGTAACAAGTAAAGACATTTTAAGAGTTAACAAACGCCCCGCTGAAAGTGTTGTGACTTTTTACATTTCAATGTTGGCGTGGCAAAAAGAAATGAATTGGCAAAAGCTTGAGAAACATGGGGGCGACGACCATCTGACAGATGGCTTCGCAGATTTTGGGAGCTTCTTCATTTCTGGCTTTTAATGAGTTAGATAAAGCTGTCCTCTGGGAACATGTACAGTCGCCCCGAGATATTTGCCACACAGAACTGCATTTGTCACTTCCTAAACTGAATCTCTCTCTGCCCTCCATCAGGACCGTGATTTACATAAATGTACACAAGAATGCAAAAATGTAAAAGTGTGGACGAAATTATACGGACACAAACCTTGAGGTCCCCAATTCTTTTCCGCGGGGATGATATCATCGCACACACGGAGAGCTCTGCAGTGTTTCCTCAAACACACAAACATATTCAGGCTCCATCAGCATGTTGGTAAGAGACTCAGCGAATGGAATAAGCTCTAAGATGAACCCCCTCCTTCCTCATGAGAGAGAGAGAGAGAGAGAGAGAGAGAGAGAGAGAGAGAGGAGGGTGAAGTTGGATGCAGAAGGAAAGGGCGACAATAAATCAAAGATAAGGGACAAAATGGGAAATGTGCAATCATTATCCAAATTAAGTGCAATAAGAGGGAGAGGATATGTTCAGGTTTCTCTTCTGTTCTTCTGTGATTGTGAGGAAAGGTGGGGCGGGGTATTGTGTGAGGTTTATTAGATGTTCATTGAAGCATTGGTGTGACGTGCACCAACAACACCAAAACATCCTTGTATGTGTTCAAAAACATACATGGCAATAAAACCCTTTCTGATTCGGATGAGATGATGTATGATTATGTTTCTATGTAGGTTAACTGTATGTTTATTGTGTTTATGCGCAATGTGTCGACATTTCGTTTCTTTAGAATGCCCAAGACGAAGAGAAACTTTCAACATAATACCCAGTAACAGAGATTTAGATAGTGTTGTGAGCGGGACATTAAGTCAGACTCAGAGTTGTAGCCAAGCCAAAGTAGAGCACTCCATTTTATTTATTTTTTTAAGATTATTTTTTGTGCATTTTAGGCCTTTATTTTGACAGGACAACTGAAGACATGAAAGGGGGGGGGATGACATGTAGCAAAGGGCCGCAGGTCGGAGTCAAACCTGGGCCCGCTGCGTCAAGGAGTACACCTCTATATATGGGCGCCCACTCTACCAACCGAGCTATCTGGGCGCCCAAAGTAAAACACTTTTTAATTAACTTCATCGGTTATCAGGCAAATAAAAACGCTGATACAGATCATCTGCAAACTGCCAAAACAGGAAGCGTGTCTATGTTCCCACATTTCCTTTTTCATAAATTTGTATCAGATTTTATCCCCCTACACCCAACCCTAAAAAATGTTGTGGAAGGATAGGGCTTAAATTGAAGGGAAATGTATGAACACAAGATCTCATTTTTAAAATGTCCTAGAAATGTGGGAACATTGGGCTGTGGGAACATAGGGCTGTGGGACCATTGGGCTGTGGGAACATAGGGCTGTGGGACCATTGGGCTGTGGGACCATTGGGCTGTGGGACCATTGGGCTGTGGGAACATTGGGCTGTGGGAACATTGGGCTGTGGGAACATTGAGCTGACCCCAAAAAAACAGCCCGATAATCGGCAAGGGACGATAATCCGTCTATCCCTAGTATAGGTAGCAATGGTCAGAGAGAAAAGAGATATTGACGAGAGTTTAAATGATGGAAGAGAATTTGCAGAGAGAAGTCATTACCGTGTCGGACAGTGGAGAATAGACAGATTAAATACCCAGCAGGGCAGAAAGGGATGGGAAGGTGAACAGAGCGGGTTTTAATTATAGCGAGAAAATTGGGTTTATTTAGTTCAGAAAATGGCATGAGGGCAGAGAGAAGGCTGTGTGGGCAGAGAACGGATAGGAATGTCAACATATATTAACAATATGTGTCTTCTCTCACAAGATTATATGTTATAAATAGTCTGTGACCAAAAAACTGGCACTTCTCTCTCTCTATTTGCATTTTCTATTTACATTAACAGGTGCATGCGACAGAAAATCCATTCCCACACTTGCTTTGGATGTGAACAGACACACCACATAATTTGGCTCTAAAGCTGAAAAGTTGATGTTCGCTTTTTTGAAATGTCTCATATCTCTTGTGAAAACAAACCTACACTCAATTGTTTCGGTGCTAGAAATGTATTAACAAAAGTCTTGGGTTCACAGAAGTAGCGTAACATATGAATACAATAGTAAATGAATGTCTGAAATGAAATTTTGTAATATCACTTTTTGAGTAGGAGTGTTGTCACTCGCCAATGCGTCTTTTGTCCTCAGAAGGTGAAAGAGTATGATACCAGTACCATTACAGTGATACCAAAACCAACAGAGTACGTCGTAATTTGATTCATTTGAAAATAATTGTCTTTGTCTGTAAATGTTATCTATACTTAAAGGACAAATCCGGCGCAAAATGAACCTAGGGGTTAATAATACATGTGTACCGAGTTGACCACTCTCTGGGATATGTTTTCATGCTAATCGAATGTGACCAGTTTTAGTGCAAACCGCTAATTAGCTTGTAACGCTAGTCGTCAGGGCATGGATAAAGTAAAAAGAAATCGCTATTTCTGTACCACTAACAAGGCTCAAAATTGCACCACACTTCCACGGTAGCATAATCAGGGTCCCTACATGTAAACCGAAGCATTGAGAACTTTGTAAGTGTACAGACAGTTTATTAAAAACATAGTTTAGAAAGACTGTACAGTTCACATATACAGGCAGGTGCCATCTTGGGAAACAGTTACGACCAGTCGAACGACAAACGCCATGCTTGAGCTATGTTACTGGTTACACGGTGTTTGTCATTCAACTGGTCATGACTGTTTCCCAAGATGGCGCCTGCCTGTATACGTGAACTGTACAGTCTTTCTAAACTATGCTTTTAAATAAACTGTCTGTAAGGAGACGACCAGTAAAGTAAAGTTAGTCAGGAAAAAAAAAAAACGTGTTTTCCCGGTGGAGAAGAAGAAGCAGAAGGATCCGTGGAAACATAAAAGAAAAAATGGAGCGGGCTTTGGTTTCTAAACAGTGGAAATGTAACATGCAACATATATAATATATACAACCTGTACTATTCTCCTGAGTGCTCGTTTGTTTCAGGGTTTCCAACATAGCTTCTGTGAACCCTCTTTCTTTCATCTTGGCTGTTAGAGAGAGAGCGTCTCCTGCATACGGTTCAAACATTCACACCTGCCGTCGTTAGGAATCATAAATGTCTGTGTGCTTTACTTTACTCTCAATTACATTGTGTCCCAAATGAATCAACAGAGAGAACGAAATGAACACCTCAGAACGCTACACATCCATTTGTTGAGAGAAAGAATCATTACCTGAATTGCATTACTGAATATTAAAACACTGAGGAAACAAAGTCCAACTCTGATATTCTTTTATAGCTTTATTGTTTCTCTACTTGGAAACAGACCGTCCTCGCAGGTTCCCCAATTAAAATTATTTTCTGGAAAACGTAAAAGAAAGAGACAAAAACATCTAAATAAATGAAAAAAAACGTTTTGTGTTGTGTTTTTAAAAAAAGCGGAAAAAGTGTCAACAAAAAAAAGGACAAAAAGTCCAAAACATCCAGTCTGCAAAACTGTTAATGTGACTTTTGGAATTTGAATATAATAAGCTTGAGTCTGCAGTCTAGTTTACACCACGTTAAATTAATAAAGAAGACCTGAAGGTTATTAAAAGCAAAGATTGTAATCTGGAGGAAGTCTAGTTTGCAGAGCAGCCAAAGGTAAACAAGATGGTATCGTCTGCATACAAGAGAACATTGCAGTGTTAAGTTGGAATATAAATAAATCTAAATAACAAATATTGATCCTTGTGGAATACTTTCATAAACAGGTCAGCAGAACATCTAAAGAATATTCTAGAAAGATGTTAATGACATTTTGTAAAAAATTGCCCTAACTAGCAATGGTAGTCAGTTATTGCTTATCCTATAGCCAAACATTACACCAAAGTTAACTGAAGACGTTTGTGAGTTAGCAGGAAATCTCACAGACAAAAAGCCAGGAGAGACCATCTCAGGCTACCTTTTGGTTTTATTAAGCAGAGTTTTGAGCCAAAAGCGATCTCCGTGGTTTTAGCTCCAGTAGAAGAACTAATCACCGTTTAAACTAACACGCCCAAACCAAAATATCTCATCAACATTCTGGTATACTGGACATAAACAGGAGTCAGCATGGAGACTCCGCCCCGTTGCTGGTAGTTGCCATGGTAACGTTAGTAGCTTAGTCTCAGAGAACGAGACGTCATGACCAATATGTATGTGTAAAACGTAAATAAATTAATAACACTCTAAAAGCTCAACGACGAAGTCCAACTACAGTCATTAGATCTGAGAAACATCTATTACTTACATTCATTCGGCTTAGGTGCTGCCCAAAATGACTCGGGTGCTGCACCCAAAACTTTATAATGGCAATGAAAGCCCTGATATCTAACAAGGATTTATTAATTTAGCCCCAGTTTGTACTTGGACATCTTTTCAGCTGACAATTGTCAAATCAGAGCTTACTTGGAAGGTAGTTGGCTGATGATTCATCCAGTCTGAGTCTCAGCGTGTTCACATTTGTAACAAAGTCATTCCCGCAGTCTGGAAATTGGTGCAAAGTTTAACAACCACTCAGCCTTCCCCATCTGGTCTCAAGGGAAAATCACTGAAAAAGTGAAGCAGAAAAGAGAAATCGATTATGTGTTGTTATAAGTGACAGTACTTTTACTTTAATGGACTATTTGACTCCCTGGTAGCTATTTTCCTCTTCCCTTTTCTCCATATTTTAGTTTGAATGAGGACAGAGTGCCACTTATGAACAGTTTGGTCTTTAATGGAACTGAGATTTCTCCACAAGAATAAAAAGATTACATTCAGCGCCATACACTAACTTTCTGTCAAGGATCTGTGTTGCTAGCATAGCATCCAAAGCCCCTTTTTCCACTGGCCAAAAAACCCACTAAGGCTATGTTCAGACTTGGCATCTTTTTTGTTGCAAACATCTGTTTTACATTATAATAAACTATTATGGAGTAAACCGTGTTTTCAGAAAGGTCCAGAGCTTTTTTTGAAAAGCGAACAATGACAAGCGGAGTAGCCAGACCTGTCGTTTCCGTAACAAGAAAAAATGGAGTCGGAGGACAGCGAGTTATATATAACCGATATGTACAGGGAACTCGCTTTGTTTTATCTAACGTTAGCACCTCTCTCTCTCTCTGTTCTTTCTCTAGCTTGCTCCACCACTTTGTTTTATCTAACATTAGCACAGCTCCACATAGCCCTATAGCTAGGATACTGTAGCAGTCACTTTTGTTATAGCAACAAAAGACGCTCTCGGCTGCTTTTTGGAATAAAAATGCTGCCAGCTTTTTTTCACTACAAAAGCGCCCTAATCAACTTTTTCTTGTCAAAAAAAGAAGTGTGAACATATAAAATATAACAAAGAAGTAACCATTGTAACATCTCTCCCCTATGTTGCTTTTCTAACTGTTTATTGGGTCGTTCATGACGTGGAACGTGACACGCCAGAAGAGAAGAAAAACAGAAAGGGGAAATTTGTCTACTGGCAAAAGGAAAGAAGTCTATCGCCTTCTTTAAGCAGGTTTACCTTTTTTTTTTAAAACCTGCATACACATGCTAAGTCTGGTGGAAAAGAGGTATAAGTGTGTGGGAGACTATGACGAAAATTTGCAAAGAGAGGGCATTAAAATACCATCTGCCAGAAGTGCGATTAAAAACATTACTGGAAACTATTATTCAAATGTTTTAATGTAATTCAATTATTTTTTTTTTAAATTCAGTCAAAGCATTTTTTTCTCATAAGGTCATGTTGCTTTGCAAAACAAAAAAGGAATCGGTATCCCTCCAGTTCAGCAAATTGCCTTTTTATTATAGTTATATACATATACAAAATATACATTTTGACCTCTAAGGAGGTAATTAGATCTGAATTATATGCACTGAAGGCCAGACTTAAACTTCATAAAAAAGTTACATTACCTAAATCAGTCCTTTGTTATCTTCAAGATTCTTTCATTTTCATTTAAAGTGCTCATATTATGCTTTTTGGCTTTTTCCCCTTTCCTTTATTGTGTTATATATCTTTTTTGTGTGTGTTTGTGTTGTAGGTTTACAAAGTGAAAAAGCCCAAAGTCCCCCTCAAAGGGACTTACCATCTCCAACAGAAAACACTGTTCACAAACTGCTCCAAACAGCTCTGTTGTAGTCCAGCCTTTACTTCAGAGACAAACGTGGTCACTTTGGAACACACGTTATAATGCTCACCCAGCTGCTAGCATGGCACGCCCTCATACTCTGCTTCTGACTGGCTAGTAGTCCTTACCTAGGTACTGTCAGGGCACGCCCTCATACTCTGCTTCTGACTGGCTAGTAGTCCTTACCTAGGTACTGTCAGGGCACGCCCTCATACTCTGCTTCTGACTGGCTAGTAGTCCTTACCTAGGTACTGTCAGGGCACGCCCTCATACTCTGCTTCTGACTGGCTAGTAGTCCTTACCTAGCTACTGTCAGGGCACGCCCTCATACTCTGCTTCTGACTGGCTAGTAGTCCTTACCTAGCTACTGTCAGGGCACGCCCTCATACTCTGCTTCTGACTGGCTAGTAGTCCTTACCTAGCTACTGTCAGGACACACCCTCAAACTCTGCTTCTGACTGGCTAGTAGTCCTTACCTAGCTACTGTCAGGGCACGCCCTCATACTCTGCTTCTGACTGGCTAGTAGTCCTTACCTAGGTACTGCGCATGTGCGACTCCCAACAAAGATGGAACAGAAGTGAGAGGTCTCATTCTGTAGCTAAAACAGAGAGCTCAACACACAGGGTGAAAAGAGGAGCTGCAGCAATGTGTAGTACAACAAAAATATGGTGTTTTTTGAAAAGAAACCATGTAAACCTATTCTGATATAACCTCTAAATACAATTATGAACCTGAAAATGAGCATAATATGAGCACTTTACCAACCAAATACAGCTTCACTTTTTAATACACCTTACTTTTAATATGTGTACCTGCTCGAGAACATGTTTCAATGCCGGGCTTCGCTATTTTGCGTGAACTACAGAAGACTTTCTCCTCACATTATTCTCTGCGACACAAACACATATTCATTAAGGAGAAAGGCTTCCAGGTTCCTCGGAGGAGCAAACTGGAATGCTGTTGAACGTCATTTGTTAGAAAACGTAATGGAAAATGCCTCAGCCATCCATGTTCACAGTGTTCATCTACCGCTGTCAAGTGTGTGTGTGAACCACATTATTAACTTTTCCCCTTTGTCTCCATCCGTCAAGTCACCATGACGATGACAACGCTGAAGCTCCCCCTTGAGTTACAGAACAAACGACACTTGGTACCCGTGGAAAAGGAGAAAACAAAGAATGATGTGATGGAGCGGAGGGGGAACAAACATAATAGGGATGAAGTCAAAACGTCATCCAAAGTTCATTGTGCTTTACATGTGCTAATCACTAACAACAGTAACAAAGGGGCATGAAGAGGTTTAAAGCAAGAAGTCAAATAAATGAGATGAATAAAACCAAGTAATGGTCCCATTTTCCCGAGTTGGGAAGTCGTTCTTCCGACTTCAGCGTGTTTGTGAGCTCTAAGTCGTAATGTGGAAACAACATGGACGCTACAAATATGATGTGTTGCGTTTTATTGCTCAGAGCTTTTCTAGTATTTGCAAGACAACGAAGGGCAAAAGAAACGGATCCGGGGAGCCATGAAATATGATCGGGAACTCATTTATTTTGATTTTCATGTTACATTTTGGGTGCAACATGTAATAAACAAATCAGAGATCATCTCCCATTCCCTTTAAAAGCCAGGCGTGTTTGGACCTTGGAGCATTGCTGTTATGATGGAGTATTTTCACCGTAATATTTGATTTGTAATCTTCTGCATGTGTGTGTGCTGCTGTGCGTCCCTGTGTGTGTAACAAAGATAGTGTGCGTGCACTGTGCACGAGCCTAGGAGCATTTTACTAATGCTCTGTTAAAATAACAAAGAAATGCTGCGTTATTGACTTTAGACCAGGTTTTTGTTGGTCAATGGTGCGATCACTTCCCGCTGCCTCAAGATAGCAATATGCCCAGAATGCACCTGAACACACCTTCCTGTAAGACCAGCACACCCAGAATGCACCTGAACACACCTCCCTGTAAGACCAGCACACCCATGGACTTTCCACTGCGCTGGGTACAAGATATATAGCGCTCCCTATCTCGCAATGTTAACTAAAGTGAAGAATAATGTGTATCTATCACGGGATGAGATCAGCTCTAAAAAATGTATTATGGGTTCTTACTTGACCCATGCTACACCCTTCCACCAAATTGCATGAAAATCGTCACAGTAGTTTTTCCGTATTGCTGCTGACAGACAGACGAAAAACAAACCGAAAAACCAAAGAGAAAACAAAACCTCCTTGATGGAGATAAAACGCAAGGAAAAAAAGTCACTAAAAGTGCTGCATGTCCACAACTTCCCCACCGAAAAGTTGTTTTCAGAAATCAATCAATAAGCAGAATCAGAATGAAAGACATTTCAGATCTAATTTCCCATGCCCTGCTCACTTTCCAACAAATAAATTGGATTAAAATAAACACAGCAATGACGAGCAATGTACAGAATGTAACGCTTATATTAAAAAAAAATAAATAAATAAATTCCAATGTGGCTTTTTTGATGTTTTGAAGCTTTTTTTTTCCAGTTTTGTTACTTTTTACGATGTCTTTCAATTTGTTCTTTTTTTTTTTTTAAATCAAGTTTTTGAAGCTTTTGAGTTTTTTGTCACTTTTTTTCCTTTTCTTTGTCTGTTTTTTTTTTATTTTTCTTGTTTTTTTAAGCAATTGTGTCACTTTTTTCAACCTATCAATCAATTTCTTTTCAAATGCTATAAAATCTAATAAAATACCCAAATTAATTGAAAGTGTTGAACTGATCATTTATATTACACTAAAGAGCGTTGTATGGAACCATCCATGTTATTTTTTTTGGACAATTTGTTGAAAGAATCTTTTTGAAAATCAGTCACAACAGGGGGGTTAAGTGCCTTAAAACAAAGCAATGTGTTGATGGGACGTATTTTAACTTGGATTATTATTATTCCTAATAGTAGTAGTAGTAGTAGTATCAAAAAAAGCATATGGCTAATTTAACAGATGCCATCTGCTGCTCGTTACGGGACCAAAACGAACACTGAAAGAGCCTGAAAGAAAACGGGTCTTCTGAAATCCTTTAGGAAGACTCAGAAAAAAAAAAAAAAGGAATCACAATCCCAAAATAACATCACAAACAAACTGCCATAACCTGAGGCTTGATGAGTATCTGGGCTGCAAGGGGAATTTGTTCTAATGTTCAGAATAGCTTTGTTAAGATCTTTGGTTCCTGCACCTCGTGGTGACAAGTGTGAAGAAGAGAAAGAGATGAAAAGGAGGCAGCGGAGGAGAGTACATGACAGGTGAGGAGATGAATGAGAGAGTTAGTAGCGCAGGAGAGCAAAGTATAAATTAGGATTCCTCCTCATTGCGTAACAGGATTTCTGGTGGCGAAACACGTGAGGTAACGATGCGAGGAGCAGAGATCAGATCCTCTTAGATGCCGAGCGACTCTATGAAGTACAGTGCTCAGGGAAAAGAAAAAGAAAAAAGGGAGGGAACCCTAAACCGTTACTTTCTTCTTTTCCTACACCCAACCGCTTCTTCTTTTCCTAAATCCAACCCGTCTGCTGTATATGGCGCTCAAAACGCGTACAGATAACACGCCACTTGGCTTAAGAAAGTGGGCGTGTATGTTTACGCGAAGTCATGATGTCATGTTGAAAAACCAAACAGGAAAATAGCACGTTGACCCTAATCTCTACAAACAGATATTTGCATATGCATGCACATATTTATGCAAGGGATCAAGATTTTGGTTTCAGAAGCATTCTGGTTTGTAGTCTGAGTAGTATCGACCAATCACGTTTGAGCGGCCTTTGAAACATTTGGTAGAGGTCGACACTGTAAAATGAGGTTCAACTGAAACCAAGGGTTCACTTTCTTGTTCCAATCTGAAAATGTACAAAAAGAATACACCAAAAACAAGCAGTTGTGACTTTGAAGAACATCAGACCACACAGGAAAATAGGGGTCCAATAGGGGTCACTGTACGTATACTCAGGGCTTGAAATTAACTTTTTTTTGCTCACCAGCCTGTTACAAGGTTCAGAGAATATGGCGGACCCAAATGCAGAGACAACAGGCAGTGGTGAGCTTAAGGATTTAATAAAAATAAGAAAAGCAATACAACCAAAGGAGTCCTGAAGGCAGCAGGCAAAAATTGTTCCACAACGTAGAGGAAGCCAAAAGAACAGGAATTACAAAACTGGAACACTGAGACAAAAAGAGGGTAGACTCCACACACAAACGCCCAAAACAAATACAATTGATGCGTTCCAGACACGTAAGTTACGGCTTCAAGTCACGACTTACGACTTGGTAGCGTTCCAGGCAAAGTCACGACAAACTCTTCTAGCTAGCGTTAGCTAGCGGCTACCTAACATTGACGTTAGCTAGCGCTAGCTGATACTAGCAATTTCTAGTCGCCGACATATTTTGGGCTTCATTTAATAAACATAACCTGTAGTAGTACACAATCGTATGTGTATTGTTTTGATTACAATGTGCAGAATTACTTATTTACCTTATTACCTTACCTATTTATGTCTATTTCTCACCGTTAATCACCGGCGTCTGCATCAACAGGGGTCGCCATTGTTGTTTATGTGTGTGTGTGACGTCAAAAACTCTAACTGGGAGTACAACGATCTGGTACCAGTTCACGAGTAGTAAGTTAGGGGTTTGACTGCCGTTCCAGGGCGCTTTCACGGTTAGAAGGTTGTGAAAACACGAGTTATGGGTTGCCTGGAACGCAGCAAATGATCTGACACCAGACAAAGACAACACAAAGACTAAATACGCAAGGTAACGAGGGTGGAACAAGGGACAGGTGACACGAGGGCAAACAAATCAGGGCGGGGCAGACAATCACAAAAGGCAGGAAAACACAAGGCAGGAAGTAAAACAAGACATGGGAGAAAAACAGACTACAAAATAAACATACACAACCATGACACAGCCACTGTGGCTAGCGGTTTTCCAAAGTTAGTAGCCACTCAGCATTTTCACTAGCTGCTATTTTGAGGGAAATTACGTTTTTATTTATATAAGTTTACTAAAGTTGACTATGCTGTGCTACAATTAATTAGAAGAACCAGATATCGCTCTACTTCTTCTACAAACCTATACATACGCAACCGTTACTGTGGCTTGCCCTGCCCAGAGCTCTGGGGGATATTTTACGGGGTCGGCGCGGTTTGCTGGTCTGGCGTGCCGTACAGGCCACCGTACTCCTGCCGTGGGCTGCGCACTGGGTCACAGCTGTGTTGCTGCGTCGGGCGGTGGCACAGTACTCCAGCCACCAGTGTTACAATATAAATGGACTGTGTTTATATATAGCGCTTGAGTAGTCGACTACTCAAAGTGCTTTACACAGTACACATTCATATACTGCGGCCGAGGCTGCCATACAGATGAACATTCACACACATTTACACTCCGATGGCGCAGCATCGGCAGCAATTTGGGGTTCATCTGGCCACATAAAGTGGCCAGTGAGAGTGACGGTTACATGCCACTGCCAGAATCTGCCCGCAGTTGGTGGGTACTTATGTCAAGCCCTGCATAGACTCCATTTCCTCAGCTAACGGAGTCTCCCCACATCCCCCCCACACTCAAACACACAGCAGCCTCCCTCCATGTCTCACTCTGTTAGCAGATTAAAGTGCTGCACCACATGCAGAGAAGCAGCAGACCTTTGTGTCTCTTCAGGGAAACTAAATATTGCTTCAGATCAGAAGCCTGGAGCTGTTTTTCACCATCACAGATAGCTGCTGTTTAAAGAGGTTCGGTTGTGGATGCTTCCCGGTGCATGGGTGATGTTTTACACGCTCCGCTAAAGAGCCTATTGGCTGACCAACCAATCAAAATCAAGGTTATGTAAATCTGCAATCATCTCTCCCAATCGAAAACAAGATTACGTTGGTCTGGAGTCTTCTCTTCTAATTGGAAACAAGATTATGTAAATCTACAGTCATCTCCATCTTGTCTGAAGTCTTTGCTGCCGAAATGAAAGACTTCACAAACTAACAAAAACACACATAAATGGAATAGAAGCCAAATTCAATCAAAATGTAAATTAAAATAGTTATATACATATATTTCATTTAGAAGCTGTGGCATGAAGAGAGACAAATGTGCTGCCACACAAACAAACACACACACTATGAATTATACCTGGCAGCGGATTTCTCTCGGAGCAGGATTAAGAGTAGTTAGCATTCAAGAGGGTAAAAGCATTCTTCACCGTCTTAAAAGCTTCATTTTTAAGGTGTGTGACCTTATGAATGGCAGTAAGATTGTCTTTCCTTTAGGAGAGGAAGCAGGGCTTTGGGTGAAATGCAGCCACATACACAAACACACACGTATTTCCTCATGGTAAATGCAATTTTCACCTCTGTCCCACTCAAACATATGCACACACCTAAGCCGTTAAGCTCCCAGCGAAATGAGAAATGAGTGGAAACGTGGCAGCAGGGTTTTTTTTTTTTTTTTTAGGCTGAAGAAATGCAGCAACAATACGTACATAGTGTTAACGAGTAAATACGAACACAGAGATGATTTAGTAAAAGAATCATTTAAAATATGCGTCAAAAAGTTGAATTATTGAACACTGTTTCAGCCCATTGAGAGATCATTTGTTCTATCGATATTACTAACATTGTGGAAGGTCTGAAGATCCATATCTACAGTCCTTCTTGCTCTCTTTAATCACCTAGACCTGTATCTCTAACACACAAAGATTTAGGCTACATGTGTACGCCCCTGGACATTGGGGATTGTCGCAAATTGCTAGATTAAAGCTTCCAGCGCATGTAGGCAGTAGTAGCATTATAAAGTACAGAATTTAACAAGCACAGCATCTGCTAGCATCGACAACAAGATCAGCAAACCAACGCAGCGGCTACCTAACGTTAACGTTAGCTAGCGGCTACCTAACGTTGACGTTAGCTAGCGCTAGCTGATACTAGCAATTTCTAGTCGGCGACATACTTTGGGCTTCATTTAATAAACATAACCTGTAGTAGTACACAATCGTATGTGTATTGTTTTGATTACAATGTGCGGAATTACTTTACGTTGCCTATTTATGTCTATTTATTTCTATTTCTCACCGTTAATCAGCGGCGTCTGTACAGCATCAACAGGGGTCGCCATTGTTGTTTATGTGTGTGTGACGTCAAAAACTGTAACTGGGAGAACAACGATCTGGTACGAGTTCGCGAGTAGTAAGTTACGGGTCTGGCTGCCGTTCCAGGGCGCTTTCACCAGCAGAAGGTCGTGAAAACACGAGTTACGGGTTGCCTGGAATGCGCCATTACTCCCAACATCTGACCAGTTATTGTAAAACCTTTTTCGTGGTCGTTTAGGTGAGAGAGAAAAAAGACTGACTTATTGTTTTTGTGACTGACAAATCACAATTATGATATTGTTTTGCCTTTCTTCAAAATGCCCGCAGAGAGCTTCATAATACAACCTTAATGCTCCTTATCTTTTGCTTCCCCAGCAAATTAACATTTGAAAAGGTCAGTTCTGTTTACTCTGATTTCCTTGAAATAATCAGCAGCTATCAGTATAATACACAGCGTGTAAGTGTGATAAATTTGGACAGAATTTACCATCCATACTAATCTGTCTGTATTTTTTTTTCTTCCCTTTACCCATCAATATGTAATATAGGGCATCACTTTTATATTTCAGCTCAGTAAAATGTTATTTGCAGTCTGGAAGCTTCAATAAAAGAAAAAAAAAAATCAATCCAGGTTGGCAGTGTGGGGAGATTAAAAAATATGGTGTGTGGGTGGGTGTGTGTGTGTGTGTGTGTGTGTGTGTGTGTGTGTGTGTGTGTGTGTGTGTGTGTGTGTGTGTGTGTGGGTGTGTGTGTGTGTGTGTGTGTGTGTGTGTGTGTTGCAATGACTAAGCAAAGTTCACTTTTTTGACGGCTAAAGAATCAGCTGGTTGAACCACTGGTGTCATGGTTGTATGTTCTGTTTCCTGTTTTATTTTTGTAGTCTGGTTTTCTGTCTTGTCTTGTCTAGTTTTACTTCCTGTCTTGTGTTTCCCCGCCTGTCTGTTTTTGCCCCGCCCTGATGCGTTTCACCTCTTGCATTTAGTCTCTGTGTTTCTCTTGTCTGTTGTCAGCTCATTATTTCTGTTTGCAGTGTCTGTGTGTTTAGTCCACCCGTTTAGTCTCTGCGTTTGTGGTTCCTGCGATTCCTGTTTTGTCTTTTACTTCATTTCTGGGTTTCTTTGCCTGCTGTTTTTGCTGGACACCTTTTTGTTGTAAGGATTTCCTTTATTAAATATTCAAGCTCTTTTCTGCCTGGTCTCTGCATTTGGGTCCTACATTCCCTGAAGCTCATGAGTTAATGGAGACACTCAACTGTCTAGCTAATGGTAGCACTCAGACAGACATACTATAGTAGTAGTAGTATGTGTGTGTGTGTGTGTGTGTGTGTGTGTGTGTGTGTGTGTGTGTGTGTGTGCGTGCATGCGTGTGTGTGGATCATTAAAAGTGAAATGGTATGGTTGGAAGCCACTCAGAATCAGTAATAAGCCAGACAGAGGGTCAACAGTCCTCGAACACAAAAACACAAACTCAGATCTTTTCTCAGCTGTTGGAGTGGTGTGTGTGTGTGTGTGTGTGTGTGTGTGTGTGTGTGTGTGTGTGTGTGTGTGTGTGTGTGTGTGTCATTTAAACGGAAATGGGATAATTGGAAGCATCTCAGAACCAGTAATAAGCCGGACAGAGGGTCAACAGTCCTCAAACAAACACAAAAACACAAACTCTGAGACCTTTTCTCAGCTGGTGGACTGGTGTGTGTGTGTGTGTGTGTACATGTCTGTCCTGTATTAATGACATCACAGGTTTGAACTCAGCCGGTAACAATCAACACAAAGTTCTTCTCACTTCCTTCTTTTTAATGACCCTTATAATTCCTAATACCCTTCCACAAACTCTTTAAACGTCTTAAAAAGGAACCCTGAAACCTCATTAAGAACATCTTCAATGACCGATATAACTTCCTTCCTTCAAATGACCCTAAAGCCCAGTTCAGACCAAAGAATCGCAACGAGACGAGTTCAAACTTGCTACTAAACTACTTGCAAAGCGTTGGTCTGCAGGTCAGCAGCGCCCAGTTCAGACCAATGAGATGGGACGGTGGATCATCTCCATAGCAACGACTCTTTGTACTTCCATCCGCACTTCGACTTCCAGGCTTTTTGTAGCTAAATATATAATTTGTAGCGTCTAAACATGACTGTGGATAACGTTAGTGATAGTGAGATGCCTGGTTCAGTTACATTTTTAGTGATGAATCGGCGAAAACACATTTTATTTCTCCGATTCACGGCTTTGTCCTAGGCGCTCCCTCTTTTCAGTCACTCTCTATCTTGCTCGCACGTTCAGCCTCCGTTAACAGTTTGTAACAGAAATAAAATGGATTATGGATCATTTTATTGTAGCTGACTTTACCAGCTGACTTCTCTATTGGCTGTTGAAACAGGAGACGTCTCTTACGTTCTAAAACCAGCCTCTGGAGACTCCACCAGCTGACTTCTCTATTGGCTGTTGAAGCAGGAGACGTCTTACGTTCTAAAACCAGCCTCTGGAGACTCCACCAGCTGGTTTGAGTCGAGTTGAGAGGAGACCGCTGAAACTTTTCCCTGCAAAGTTCCAAAATGGTTAAGTCTCGTCGCGAAACTTTGGTCCAAACTGGGCTTTACAATCCACAACAGCCCTCCACAAACTCTACTGAAACCTCACAAAGGACCTCTTCAGAACATCTTCCAGAACCCATACAACTTCCGTAACGAGCCTTAGATCCTTTTAGGGCCCCAAGAATCCACATAATTGCCTCACAAACCCTTTAGACCTCCTCAAGGAACCCTGAAACCTCATAAAGAACATCTTTAATGGTCGCTATAACTTCCTTCCTATAAATGACCCTTACAGTCCACAATACCACTCCACAAACTCTACTGAAACCTAATACAGAACCTCTATAGGACATTTTCAGGAACCCATAACACTTCCTTAGGGAGCCTTAGATCCCAAACGAAAAAGACCCAGGCCAAGGTGGAGAGATCATATCTCCAGCCTGGCCTGGGAACAACTTGGGGTCATAGCTGGTTCACGTGGCTTGGGAAAGGGAAGTTTTGGGGTCCACTGCTGCTTCCCCCGAGACCAGTCCCTGGATAATAAAATTTTATTTATAGTATCAAATCATAGCAAGAGTTATCTCGAGACACTTTACAGACAGAGTAGGTCTAGACCACACTCTATAATTTACAAAGACCCAACAATTCCAGTAATTCCCCCAAGAGCAAGTATTAAGTGTGACAGTGGCGAGGAAAAACAGATGAATATCTGGATAAGGAGATGATGGATGGAATCGTAGTCGCTACGTGTCCATAACACCTCCTTAAAGTGACTATGTGTAGCTTACAGTTTATGTTGATTCCAGCGGTCGCTTTGGACAAAAGCGGTAGTGTTGATACCTCTCCTGCTGTCGTAAAGGTATTTTCTTTACGGTGCTGTATTCCCCACTGTAGATTACTGAGTTAGCGTTACCGGGAGGTCATATAGTTGCGATGAATGTTTTGCTCAGACAGAAAATCATTAATTTAATAAGAGAATACATTACAGATGCATCGGTGCATATCAAGTGTTAACATACGTTAACTTAGCCTACTTTGGATGCTTCATGATGTTTCACTGTCACTGTATCATGAGGCAAAGCATTACTGTAGTGGCGTCTACCTGCTGTGAATCATTTCAATAAGTGGCGTATGTAAGACACGGCAATTCGTATGCCATTTTGACGTGTTATCAAGACGCATAATCGTTTTTTTGCGTATCAATTTACGCCGTAGCAAGTAGTACGAATGCCCGAAAAAAAAGGTTGGTCGGTGTGGTGGATGGGTCAAACACAGGACTTTCACCCAGGAGACCGGGGATCGTGTCCCGCGTGTCACGTTTCCTAAACCCAACCGTCGCGTTCTTCTTTTCCTAAACCAAACCCCGTTATTGTTTTCCTAAACCCAACCCGTGCGAAAAGCGATTATGCATCTTGACAACACGCCAAAATGGCATACGAATTGGTGTGTCATACAAACGCCTCTTAATGAGATCAGTCTGCAACCCGTCCGCTGTACACGGCGTAGACATACACGCGGATAGCTCAAAATGTGTACAGAAAACACGCCACTTGGCTTTAGAAAGTGGCGTGCATGTTTACGCGAAGTCATGATGTCACGTTGATCATTTAGTGACTTTGCAGGAAAAATCGGACCCGGGCAAAGGCATTAACAAAAACTATATAAAAATAGCATTCTTTTCACTGTTAATCTCGTTTGCTGTTACAGGTCATTTATGACCGTTAGATGAAAAATTACAGTTTTAGAAACGTCAAAAAGTTACATATAGTCACATTAAAGCACAACTGTTAATGCCTTTTTTGCCAGATTTTGACCTTGTTCTTTATAACTAACTCGAAGAAGAAAAAGATCCGTTACAACATCCACTTTTAGCTATTATATATGTTCAATCTTAAATATAAAGGAAAAATATTAAAACAATAATACTAATACTAATAATAATACTAATAATACTAATACTAATAATAATAATAATAATGTTCTTATAATTAATTGATCCCTGAAGAGACATTTCTGGAAAACAAGTTCTTTCTGCTGCTTTTTAAGCCTGAAGCTGAATAAACATGAGTGGGTAATATGATTAATATTATGATTCAAAATAACAGCAAACCTCAGTGGAACAAAGTGGATTTTTATTTTGCCAAAGGGCCTAAAGCAAAAGTTATTTCACAACTGAATAAAAACGAGAAACAGGGGACCGAGCTGTCCATAAAAAAACCTCATTAAAATGACACTGGAACGCTATAAAAGCAAAGTTAATTTCTTAGTTTGTGTGCAGAACGACTCGCCGGAAAGCCATTTTGAAGCGTGGAGGTGCTCGTACCGCCCTGCCAGCCAAAACCGCAAGAGGAAACTTTTCTTTGGTACGTCAGTTTAGTCAAAATGAAGAATAGGAGGAGAAGAGCTCAGGGAGGGAAATAACCGTTCAGCATCGTAACAGCTCAGCAGAGAGAAAACACATCCGTCAGGTCTTGCGTTTTCTCCTTAACTTCTTACGGGACATAAAATCTTCGGGACATAAAGAGAGAGGCCAGAGTAGCTTGATTTAATCTCTCTATAAAACGGTTTCCTGTTTCTGCCCAGCCGCTCAGAGTTCATATAAATGTTGATACATTCATCTACATGAGCGGCACTTATCAGCAGAAACTGTTTAGCTTTGTGAGGACTTGTTTCGGCTCTCTGCACACGCTATCAGGACCCAAAGAAACTTATCACCGGCCTCTGCATGTTGGAAAAACAGACGACAAAGGGAAGAAAAGACTGCAAGTTCTTTCATCTATTAAATAAATATAATGTGCAAGGTGAGGGCTTTAATCTTATAAACATAAAGGCCATTTTCTAATTGTTTTCTTTAACTTACGGAAAACACAAAAAACTGTTGGACCCGAATAGTCAGATATTTGTTCATTGGGTAGGTATTCCAGTTTCAATTTTGGGATTTGAATGTTGGTTTTGTTGTCGTTTTCTTTTTCCTAAAATACTGTCATAACAGTAGTATTTTAAAAATAAAATGAACCCTGAAAAAATGTGTATGTAGGCTGAAATTTACCGTGAGTCAATCAGCTAAATGTCCGATAGGCCCTGGCTAATTCCCGCAGCGCTATTCCCTCCATCTCCCCGAGAACGGGGGAAAGTTGAGTTATAACCGAGCAGTCTGATGTGTAGCGATCTGTGTGGTTACACTGCAGCAGCCTGGTTTCGTTCAGGCGATTTATTGACGGTAAGATAGTACGGCCGAGCGTAACGCCGCGGCACTCTGGTGAAGTCACTGGCTGATCAGAAGCTTCATTAGTGCCAAAGCTTCAAAGCACAAACAAAATGGTATTCGGGACAAACCCTACAAACTTGGTTATTTCTGTTGTCATTTTCAGCCGTAACTGTGACATTTAAAGATATATATTTAGTTAACACGGAGGTCCGACCTATGTGACGTTTCTGCACTATTTTCTGTACTGTGTTGTTTTGCTAGCGTCTTTGATAAACCAAATCTAGCGTTAGGAACAGCAACATCTGGCGAGGTCGGTGACTCGAGTCTGTTTGGTGTGTTCCGTGCCGTCGTCCGTCGGAGGAGCTGTCGGCCTTCATTTTGGCCGACCTGACATGTTCAGTCAGAGACGGGGCAGTCGGGACTCACCCGGGAATGACGAGCGGATGAGCCTCTCAAACTCTGACGAAAATCTTTTTAAACTGACCTTTGTCGATCTGAAATGAAGACAGATTCAGCAGCTGCACGGCCTGTTTCTCGCTTAAAATGTTTTCAGAAACACGTTTCGGTGAACTATTTTAGGACAATATGAGATCGTATTCTGAACGAGGCGCCATGACAGTCTGGCTGTGAATTTCCGGAGAAAAAAGACCCATGTGACGCATTCGTCCTATCAGCTGCCGGTTTTCATTTTCTGCGAAACTAATACAGAGAAGCGCCGCCTGCTGCTATGGAGACTTTTTTGGACCTCGGGGACCCGACTGATCAGTCCGACTGCCTTTTCTGCCGACAGTCGGACGTCTGGTTGGTGTGTAACAGCTCTTAGAGGTGTCATTTTCTTTAGTCTGTGACAGGTAAATTAGCTCTTTAAGCTAACGTTAGTCAACGTGTTGACATGTGAAAGCATCAAACATGCATTTTAGATGAAGGAGATGAGTATATCTAGTTGTTCCTTTCCCCCCCTCCGTTTGCTCAGCGCCCTTAAACTTTATGTACGGGACGCAGGAGTTTTCTACCGGGACGTTATTGTGAACAAACGTGATTGGGTCCATACTGTTTTTGTTAGATGCATATGACTAAATAAACAGCATTCACATACTTTTATAGTGTATTTTTCTTTGAAGAACCCAGATTTCAAAGCCCGGTTCCTCCTAAATATAGTCATAAATTATAAACATATATGTGAGAGTTGGAGTAAAACTATGCACTAAACAAAAAAGAGAATAAACCTTAAAACAAGATGAAAGATGGCGAAGACACACGGAATAAAATATGTTCAGGTTCTTTCCAACTCACATCAAACAGCTTGTTGTCACGACTGTTCTCCGTCCAACACATTTCAACACACTTCTAACAGAAAGATAAAATACTCCCAAAACTGACACACACCACAACTCTAATAAAAGATACACTAAAGTGTGTAATCAGCCATTCTTCTATCCTTTAATACAAACTTGTTTAAGAGAGAAACAGAGAAAGAGCAAGCCCATATGTGACGAGGGCAGCCGATTGTCCGGAGAATTCACAGCGAGCGAGCGGCCGTGTTGATGACGTGTAATTATGGTTTTTCCTCGCAACTTTTCGCACCAAATGCTTGCACTTGGAGGGAACTGTTGAGTCTCTGTAAACTACCGTGTGTCCTAGACTTAATGTATGTACGTAATACAACGTGTTGTGAGATAACGTCTGTTATGATTTGACACTATTAATACACTTAATTGAATCTCCACTCAGGTTCAAATCATAGACTGTATAATATTAACGGACAGAGCATGTGTGACGTCGCCCATTGGTTTGTGGAGATCTGCTATGGGTCGTGGAGTTTGCCGTTACGGGGCGCAGCCATCCTGGTTAAGGATGTGACGATTTTAGACGAGAGGGAGGAGTGAGGGAGGAGCTGCTTACACTCTACGTTACGTTACACACCGTCACTGGCAATCCCATCATGGCCACGCCCTGCTTTAATCAAAAAATGAACATCATTCTGTGTTGCAGAAGACTTAAGACTAGCGATTGAGACCATAAACTCATTATGAAGATGTTTACTGAGGTAATAAATCAAGTGAGAAGTGGGTCACTTTCTCAGACTTCTATAGAAACCAACCTCCTTTTGCAACCGCATTTGTCGCCCCCTGCTGGAATTCAGGTAGAATGCAGGTTTAAGACACTTCCGCATTTGCAGCACTTCGCCGAACCGGATGCTTTGTCCACTAATATATACAGTCTATGGTTCAAATACTCACTTTTCTCTGGATCTTTTGGCATATGTACAGTTACATGATAATGACTTTATAACACACTGTAAACAGGTCAAAAGCCAATATACAAATACCTTCAGATTGTTTCTGATAAAAAATGTATTTCTTAAAAACGTATCGACACAGAAGAGGAGAACAGCTGGAAATGAGAAACAGAGGACATCAACAACAACAGCAACAAAAAAACAACAGATGGCGGTAAACAGTGAACAGCAGTGAAACGTAACAGTGGTGTCATTAACGAGCAATGACAAATGCCATGAACAACGGGGGGGGGAAAAGGAGGAGATGAGGAAGCACAGATGAGGAAGAGGAA